>NW_017306368.1:1440214-1460428 GCF_000935625.1 Nanorana parkeri | reverse complement strand
AAAATTTAAACGAGCAAAAAAACACAAGCCGGCCGGTCAGTCAGACCACGAAAGGCTGAAGGTATAACGTAAATGCAGGGGGCTGACTGACCGGCCTGCTTGTGTTTTTTTGCTCGTTTAAATTTTATTCTATTTATGGACGTCTTAATAATCAGCGGTGTAGTGCTGTTTTAAATTATCGAAATAAAAGATTTTAATCTACTACACTATGGAGCTTCCCTTTTATCCCTTTTAAAACATGGAAAATCGGGAGTTGGTTATAGGCTGTCTATAGACCTTGATAAAGAGGAGCCAAAGGTCTGGATGGTGAACAGCTGCCGTTATCTCAGCATCACACCCCACCGGCATACCTTTCAAACTGAAACAGGAGACGGACACAGGTTTCCCATACATCTCGGAGAAGACGAACCAGATGATCGGATAGTGAACAGCTACCGGCATTTAGGCGCTATACACGATTTGTATACCTTCTGAATCTGGTGAGTGTATACCCTTGAGGGGATCCCTTGCATCTGCTGCCTGTTTATCTATAACATATGCTCAGAGGAATATCGATTGGACACATTTTTTGAAACAAAGAAAAATACATTTTTGAGATTTTATTTTAATTTAATTCGTTTCTCACTGATTTTTTCACTCATTTTTGTTTCACTCGTAAAGTTACTATACAGTTATATATATCTGTATTCATGTGTTTTAGCACACTGATTGATTGACACAATTTATAAAGATATATTTCACTACACACATATTTTGGTGTTACACACTTCAAAGCCTTTAGCGCTACACTAATCCTAAATGTTTGTTTTTTTAAATATATATTCAGGTATCCTTTTTGGATCAGTTATCCTTTTATGGTTGTTATGCTGTAACCTTTTTCCCAGATCTAATGTTTAAGTGAAACAGTTATGATCTGCCAGAGAATTAGTAGTTTGTTCTCATAAGTGCAGGACACTAAAATGGTAAAATGCTAATAAACTATAGCTTTTGGCTCAAATAGCTAGTATTCTAGCTAGGCTAGTATCATTTTACAGCCCAGGTTTCTTGCTTTTGGTTTTAGTCTTAACAAGCTGCATGTTTTGCCCCTTCCACATTTTGCTTAAAGTCCATTTCCACCTTTGTACGTGATTAGCATTTATTGTGGTAATTAAGAAGTGCAGTGATGATGTATATGTGTGCACATTTTCATGACTCGCATTGCAGACTTTCTTTTTTTTTTTTTTTAATGAAGGTTTTTATTAGGCCTGAAGCCTAAAATTTTTTAATTTTCTCCACAGGAAATTCAGTCATACACTAGGGTATCTGGCTGTAATCAGCTGCCCCCCTCCCTGTCACCCATTGTAACATGATCACTAAATGCCAGCTCTGCCTTTACACACACAATACACTGTCCAGGGAAAGGGGGGGGGGCTGGGGGGGGGGTTTTATTCACATTGCTTGCACAGCACAGAGGCAGCCATCTCCATTAGGATATTAAGAGGAAAGCTAACAAAAAATGTAAGTTTCTCTTTTCTTATACATGAACTGCATATGCCTGCTTCATGTACACTCGATGTACATTGCTGGCATTTTTTTTTTATTTATTTTTTTTAAATACCTTTGCAAAGGTGGAAATGGGTTTTAAAATGTACCATTTTGCGGTTTAAGAGTGCTTAATATTGCATACTACGCAGTTCATACAACCAATTTTTTTTTTGTTTTTATTATTACAGGTGTTGATGGGAAGAGTTCCTGACAGAGGTGGCAGACCCAATGAAATAGAACCTCCTCCACCAGAAATGCCACCTTGGCAAAAGAGACAAGATGGCCCACAGCAAGGTGGTGGTAGAGGTGGAGGGAGAGGTGGCTATGAACAGTCTCATGGTGGCCGAGGAGGCTATGAACAGTCTTATGGTGGCCGAGGAGGCTATGAACAGGGAAGTAGCCGGGGAGGCTATGAACAGGGAGGTGGCCGTGGTGGTTATGAACAAGGTGGTGGACGAGGACGTGGTAACTATGATCAAGGAAACAGAGGCGGTAGAGGAAGTAAAGTACAAGGAGGCTGGACAGATGGTGGTGGCAGTGGTTCTGGTGGACATTACCAAGACGGAGGCTTTAGAGATTCTGGCTATCAAACTGGAGGCTACCAGAGTGGAGGAGGGTACCAAGGTGGTGGATATCAAGGAGGTGGTGGTGGAGGATTCCAAGGTGGAAGTGGATACCAGGGAGGCGGAGGATATGGAGGCTACCAAGGTTCATCCTACTCTGGTAGCGGATATCAAGGAGGAGGCTATCAACAAGACAACAGATATCAAGATGGTGGCCATCATGGTGATCGAGGAGGTGGCCGTGCAGGTGGAAGAGGAGGCAGAGGTGGCCGCGGTGGAAGAGGAGGCCAAGGTGGGGGTTGGGGTGGCCGTGGTGCACAAACCTATAACCAAGGTGGTCAGTTTGAGCAGCACTTTCAACATGGAGGTTATCAGTATAATCAGTCTGGTTTTGGACAAGGAAGACATTACACCAGTTGAAATCATGCAAGCTTCACCTAAGTAGAGCTCACGTAATAGTTGTGACAACCTGATCAGAAAAGGGTTTTTGTTTTTTTGTGTGTGTGCAATTCCATTGCTTTGATGCACGTGTGAACATAACAATAAAATTGTAATTTCATTGTTGCATTTCTTCAGAGACTGTTGAGGTTACCTTTGTCACTCCAAACCTCTCACTAAAATACTGTTTGCAGAAATGGGTAAAGGGTAGTAATATTCAGTTTAAATAAAAGCTCTAGCAAAAAAATTTGTTAAATGCATTAGTGCCCCCTTGTGTGACTCCATTGTCACTTACCTAGGATGGTAACTTCATAGTACAGCTCTGTAAGCATGACTTTAAACTAGGGATGCACCGATACCGAGTATTTGGGCAAGTACTCGCCCAAATGCTCCCGTTGCCTATCCCAATACTGGAACTTCCAGTAACAGGAAGCCGGGCAGTGAGTCATTACACGCTGCCCGGCTTCCTGATTGGCCAAGAAGCCTGCTCCATGCGCCCTTGTCACCAGGGAGCATGGAACTGGCTTCCCGGCCAATCAGGAAGTTGCCATGATTCACCAGCCCTGGCTTCCTGTTTGGCTGGGAAGTCGGCTTCATGGCCAATCAGGAAGCCGGGCGGCGTGTAATGACTCGCCACCTGGCTTCCTGATTGGTCAGGAAGCTGGTCAATCAGGAAGTCAGGCGGCGTCTCATTACCCGCCCCACCAGGTTACTGATTGGGCAGAAAGCTGGTGACGAGGGAGCATGGAGACGGCTTCCTGGCTAATCAAGAAGACGGGAGGCCAGTTATTACAAGCCGCCCGGCTTCCTTAATGGGAGTTGGCGGTATCGGCGAGTACCGAAAAAGAAATATCGGTACTCGATACCGAAAAAACGGTATTGGTGCATCCCTGCTTTAAACATAAGATGCCATTATCACCCTCTAATTGAAAAAAGCAGTAAACTGGAGCCGAATTCTTCTTTTAACTAAATACGTTAATGGTTTTCAGAACTGTAATGAAAATGGAATCTAAAAGCATATTCTGTTACAAAACTAGGGGTTGTTTCTTACTATACAAATTAGAGGCAGAATAATGAAGCACATGTGGAGCCTGTGCCCATAGTGACACTGTTTTATTTTCCCAGAGAATAAGATGCAGCTTGATTGGTCACTATTGACACCTGCTCCACATCTCTTTGCACGTTCTTTTTGTAAATGGCCTGTTTTTATGCTTGATTTATACAAATATATTTGAAGTAAAGTAAAAATATACTTTGGCTGAAATTTCTTTTGGGTTTCTTTTAGTTTTTGGTGCCCTACCTTTTCTAGGAAGTTTCACAATAGACATTTGTTGCCTGTCTCTTAACACATGGGTATGATGTTTTGAAAGCTAATTGGAAAAAGTTTTGTTCATGTCAACCATATTCTGCCCAGAGAGCAGTGAGAGGGGGTTTAAAAACCCATAACTGCCAAATTTGTTTTCTAACAGAATGGAAAAAAATTGATTGGCATTGGTTAATTTGCTTAATTTACAAATAAATAGCTAGCTGCTCCGTTTGCAACTCCATGGTTTTTTGTCAAAACTTTTATGTGATGAATGTGGCAAGTTTTTGTTTCGCACTGCCTTCCATTGCATATGCTGCATGCATTAAATTGTGAGATTTTTATTTGAAAGTTGTGTTGCTATTGCTTTTCTGTTAAGGTAAAGATTATTACATGAGCTCTACTGCAGTATTTAGGGCAATCAAGCCTTCCATCTTTCATCTAGCAAATGCACATCACATTCAGCTCTAGGGGATCAGTGCAGCTTAAGCAAGTCATAGCTGTGGTCTTCAAATGTGGCTGCCTTAAAGGACTCGGCTGCTTTCATACAACACTAAGTTTTTCAAATTAATTACTTGAAAAGTTACAGTTTTTTCTCTGTGTTTTTTGAAAGATTCCACACCACTTTTTATCTCCATTGTTTCCTCCTCTTCCCCCAAACAAATGCACTACTCTGAGCAAAGTGGGTTTATGCACAAAATATTTAATAAGAAGCAAAGCCTGTGTGGATTTGTGATCTTTTCCAAGAGCTACATTATGCTTTTTTGCTGGGTTTACTGTGTAAATAAGCCATCTTAAGCTGTGAAGGAAGCCAGCTGAACGAATGCTGTTTGTGTGAAAGGCGAGCAATAAAGATTGTCTGGCTACGGTCTCATTTAATTTGTTTTCCCTTTTTTAGATACAATATATTAAAGCCATCCTATCCATTATTTTAAAGCTCAACTTTTAAGTTTCAACACAAGGGCTTTCTGCCCGTGTTTGCGGTTTTATCTTAAACTCTCCTGTATTCTTTGTCAAAGGTGTATTCTTTGCTGCAGTCTTCTTCACTACTCTCCTCCAGTAACCTGTGGCTGCTTTTCCACAATTTGATATCCCTCTCACCTAACCAAGTGAATAGAATTGGGTGGGTCTTTGAGATTCAGAAGACAGAGCCCTCAATCGGAGAAAACAGGGTTCGAGTGCCCCCCATCCTTTTGGTCTGCAGATGTTTCTCCTGCTTAACGGCTGCACTTTAGAGCCGGTTTACTCTTAAGATGCACAGTGCCCTCAGCAGCATAGTCATCAAGTAGTAACCGTTACAGAACAGAAGATTGGGGCTGTAACAGCTGACTGGGGACCAGATGAAAGTAAGTATCATTGGCTTGCACAGCTTTGCTGCTCTGGCAAGATCAGAGATGCTTTTCATTGTGGGGTGTTTTTTTTTTGTAACGTTTATGCTTTTTCGATTGCACGCTGAAACAAAAGTAGGCTTTTGTAGCATGTCCCCACTGGTGTCTGTCTACTATCTCCAAAGCATATAATTGTGTGCAACACCTCCTTAATTGTTGGCACTCACCTGAATCCATGGTCATGTGTCGCTTCACGCCAGTCTTTTCTCTCCTGTTTACAGAAGTCAGGGACGTTCTTCAGGTGTCCACATCACTGCCTTCATTATATAGACCTTTCCTATTGGCTGTCCAGTGCCAGGGTCCTCTCAGATCCAAAAGAAAGTCTGCAGGTGATGTCAGCGTGAGTGGATTGACACCCAACAACTGCATCTGTACACATAAAATGCTTCACAAAGTGTAAAAAAACCAATGAGCTAAAGGAGGGTTTTCTAATTAAATAGATCACTTTCTACTTGGTCACCAGGACACTAAGTGAGGCGAAACCTCTGCAACAGGTTCACTGATGTAGGAAAAATCTGATGGGTTATAACCCCTCCCCATTCTAACTAAAAATACAACAACAAAAAAAACTTATTCCAGCACTCATTGGAGGACACAAGAATTTAGGTTCTTCAGAAGCCTCTTGTTGAACCTCTTTGAGGGATTCTCTTGCTGACCTTAACCCAGACGGTGGCCTTTACTTTGGCAAGTAGGGGCTGGCAGCCTTGTTCTGCAAGGTACCCTTCCTTATCTTTCACAAAGATAAGGTAGTTTTGTAAGCTAGATCTTCTGTTCTTCCTTTTTTGCCCTAGGTCATGGAAAGGAAAAAAGGACATCCCAATAAACTTTGCATGCACTTGCTGGTAAGGACAGTCATCGATTTCTTTATTCTACCGTATGCCACTGGCTCCTGCGAGGTCCTTTACAGGGGTATGAGTGCTGGGAGTTGCAGATGGGCTTCACAATCTTGTGGTCACCTGTCACTGCTATTATGAGATTCGGCCAGGAGCTGTCAGTGACAGCTGAGCAACTGCTGTGAGTGCTGAGCGAACACACTCTTAGCACAGAACAGCAGAGGTAGCTATACGCATATATGTGGCATCTCAACATTAAAGCCCACCTGCTGTGCTGCTGCATTTATGTGTACAGCTGGTGGACAGACGTTCATGATCTAATTGGCCCCCACAAGGATGCTCTGACCACTTGAGCAACCCTATCTAGAAGAATTTCCAAATAATTTCTTAGACTCATTTCCTGAAACAGCAAGATCCCCCTATTTCCAGTCATTGCTCACCTTCCAGGGCAGTGAGTACTTCCCGGATCGTCTTACTTCAGGCTTCAGATTTGACTTCCAAGATCTGCTAGCCTGTCCTCCATCCATTCTTTTACCAAATTTTACGGGGTCGATGTTGCTGTATTAGTGGATGCTTGGTTCAGATCTAAGGTCATGCAAGCAGCCATGTAATAGCTTACACTGCTTTTCCTTGTGTTAAACAGGTTTCCTCCCTTTTGTTTTCTTTTGTTGGGTGTCCTTCTCCACCCCTCATTTTTGGGGTAACTTTTAGATTTTTTTTTTCCCTTGAGTTGATGTGCACTGTCACTTGTGCCAGAGTTCCAGGCATAAACAAGTGTGTTTTCTGCAATAAAAGTTACAGTATAGTATATTTTTTTTAAATTACTATACAAGAAGCTCCCGGCCAGCCGTTTAGGTACAATGGCGGCTGGGAAGCGTAAATACCGAACAGAAGGCACAAGTTCTTTTCCAATTGACTTGAAGGGATCAATTTAATTTTTGGGAAAGGAGGGACCGGAGGCAAAAATGTTGGCAGCTGCAAAAGCAAGAATAACTTAGTTAAATCTGTATACGCTAAATATCTTGATTTTATCAGTTACATCTACAGCAGGTGTTTGGTATTCCTCTGTGATCCAGATCTGATTTATTTTATTAAAATTCAGCATCAGTTGCTATTCCCCCTGCTGTGCTAAAGGCTAGTACCTTGAGTGCATATTGGGCCAACTCCAGCCTGTAGCACATCTTTGACACAGTAAACCATGGTATGATCACTTGTAAAAGGAAAAATGTTAAGTATAAAAAAAAATTACATTTGTAAATTATGTTTATCAAAATTAGTGCTGGTGGGTGGAAAAATGTTAGACTACCTAAGCCATGAACAAGAGGAAGGGGGCTGTTTTCACCATCTGGTATAGAAGTGGCAAGATGGCATATGTGGTGGGGTTTGGCAGCAACAAACCTGACATGCTAAGGTGGAAACAGGTGCGTGTTGGTGAATGCTGTTTTGAGTCTGAAGGTTTCACTGTGAGGAAGAGTAGGCAGCCATAGAATTGTATGCTTGCTTTTTTTTTTTTCTGCCTGCCCTTCCCCACTTGTCCTTGGAGAAAAACTTACAGAAAAAGGCAAACAAGGACTGAAGGCAGCAGCCTCACAAAACCCAATTGGGTCCCCCTTGCGGCATCCTTCCCAGCTGCCAATACTTTTACCGTCTGCTTTCCTGTCCATATTTTCTTAACATTATGAGAAAAAAAAAATATATATATATATATATATATATAAACCTGTACATAATTTTTTATAAAAATGGAAAACATTGTGATGGCAGGTAGAAATATGGTAACGCGGGACTGCTCAGTCTGTTAACAGGAGCTAGAGGGCTGTTTTTGCCCATTATTCGCTATATTTGATTCTGTAGGCACAATTTTGCACACATAATACCAGCTCTCCAGAGCCTCACCTTGTGCCATAACAAAATGAGGTGAGGTAGAGGTCACATTTACAAGGCATGCCACTTCCTACCTCGATATGGCAGCATATGTGCCAAGCCCACATTAAGACCCTGGGCATGGAGGTACGTGTAGGAGAATATTCCAGAGGTGGAAGCCTTCATGTGACCTTCCTCAGTGTAGCTCCATGGCCCACTTGACATGGCATATCCTAAGTCTCTGAAACCCCTTGTAAGACTTCTTGCCCTGTCCCTAGAGACTACAGATGTCACTGTGGATGCTGCATGAGATTGTTGTGGAGTGGGGCGGGAGGAGTATGGTCCTTTTCCATCAAACTTGCCTCATTGAGGTGCTGCTCTCACTGAGCTCTGTTGTGCAGAGTCCTGTGTTTCCTCATTCATGTGGTACCCAAATAGCTGGTAGTTTACCACAGCTGATACACTGCAGGCAGAGGCTGCAGACCACAACAGTGCTGTCAGCAGGAGATATGTTATATCTAGATTTACCCTTCCCTATCATAGTAAAGCATATGATAATGTACATAACATGCAGTACTGCGTTCTGCCATTTATTTTGAATGGCACCCCAATGCACTAAGGCAATGCTAGCCATTTTTTTTACAACACACCCGAAGTCCTTATTTTGTTAATAATCGATATATGGGAATGGGAGAGGTTCAGGGAATGTGTGGTTATGGTTTTGAAGTATTTTTGTGCACTCTGTTTTGACATTTTATCAAACTTATAAGGCAATGAAGTATTGCCCTCCGAGCCGGTCCCGGGCCGCAGATGGGGCAGCGGATCCCGGGATTGAAGGTGAGGGGTCAGGGGGAGCAAAAAAACGGCGACGAGGGTCCGAAAAAATGAGCACATATAGACGATCGGCGGGCTATGGAGCCGGCAATCGTCTATATGTGAAACACCCGGTAACGGGTGTTTGCATTGGTTGGGTCTTTTCTGCCCGTGCGTGCCCGCTAGGAGCGCGCGCGAGCAGAAAAAAAATGCCGTCTGGGGACGGCAACCCGCTAATGCTGCAGTGCCGTCTGTCCGTTTTTTTACAACGGGCGGACGGCAAGTGGTTAAACTTTTATGTGTGTGAACCCTAGGAGACCCCGCAGGACAGGGATTCCGCTTTTTTGTCATAAATGCAGTAAGGTAATGCAGGGGGCTGCAGGAAATCTATTTTGTAATGCCTGCAAACCATCACCAGCAGTATCCTTCCCATCCTCTGGTTTCCCACCCCCATCATATGGGCCATCTTCATCCCTGGACTGCTAGCATCCATTTTCGGAAAATTCTGTGTCACAGGTAGAACCCACAACCACGTAAGAAATACCTGTCTTCCCTCTTGGTACCTTCAGAGGATTCTGAGGAGTAGTCTTCTCTCAGCAGGCAGTCTCCGCATGTAATAAGGAGACTGATAGAGGGCTGACTTATTTGGGGAGGGGACGATGATGCTACTCCAGGAAAAGGAATTTGATGTCAGTGCTAATTAAAGCAGGCAGGGTAACATCTAAAATTGTGGAATTCCCTGCCATGGTATCCGACGAGCCACTATATTTTGGTACATATAAGCCAAAGCAAAGGTTTTCCCTACCGATCATTATTTGACATTTTTATCTACAGAGTAGAAGCAACCGGCTCGGGCATTTGTTTTACCACAACATTTTTGTGCGTTACCCTTTTGAGGAAGGCTTTTCTAAAACATGGGTGCCTCCGTTTGTGGTGGATCCTCCGCTTTCTTGATTAAATAAGTCCACAGTTCTTCTGTCGGAGGATGCTCCTTCCTTCAAAGATCCTATACATAGGAAGATGGAAACAGTCACTAGATCTGTGTGCACAGTCACATGATGCTTGCTGCATCCAGTTTTATCATTAGTGCTTGCGCCGCAAGCCTTAACAGAGTGGGCAAAAGTCTTACATACAGATCTAGTGAAGGAACAAGTGTCAAATGGGTATGTGGATTTGGAGGGGCAGCTTTTAAAGGGCTTTGAGTGCATTCGCAATGTGGTCCTGGATTTAGAATCTTGGTAGCTACGCTGTCAGCTTTGCCTACGGTCATTTGCAGGATGCTATAGCGGCTCACCAAACGTCCGAGAAAGCTCTTGCACATCTGCCATTTACAGGGGATTGGCTTTTCGGTGTGGAACTGGATGAGATCATCAAAGACCTCACTAGAGGAAAGAGTACCTTTTCGTTGCAAATCTGAGTCTACCTTTTTTTAGTTGTGAGGAAAGTTGAACAATAGGACTAAGCCCTCATCCTTTACAGGAGGTAAGCATCTTTGGCAGTCCAAGTCCGTGGAGAAGCCAATGTAACCATTTTCCAAGGTCACCAGCGGTCCGGGAGGAGCATTATCAATTTGCAGTACCGCCCCTTCGGTGTAGCCATAGCTCCTGGGGTGTTCACCAAGACGTTTGCACCGGTGTTCTTCGTCTTGAGATTAAGAGGGATCCCAAACATGGAGTACATATTAGACCTTCTAATGTGTGGGCGGCAACTAAGTCCAAACTGTTCATAACCATTCGGATACTGAAGCAGTTTGGATGGATTTAAAATCCCAAGAAACCCTCACTGATTCTGTCACTTCAACTGGAATACAGTACCTTGGGCTGGTCTTGGATAGCAACCAAGCCTGGGTGTTCCTTCCATTGGTAAAACAACCCAAAACTACAGGTGGTCATCCATTCACCACTGCATATGAGTTTTGGATCCTATGGTAGCAGCTTTCATATCAATTCCTTATGCGCAAAACCACATCAGAACGTTGCAGCACAAGTTTGCCTGACAACATCATATTTAGTTTGTTGGCTGTGCTCCTCACTGATGCTAACTGGGAAGTCCTTTCTCCCTTTGCACTGGAAAATAGTAACAACACTCCACTGCGCTCATTCATGGTTCACACCTCCACTTTCCACCACAAGTGTTCCTCCTGTTGCACCCACGCATACCCCTCATGGATCGAATTGGTCTTCTCCCCACAGTACCGACCCTCATGGCTATAGGGTCTGCTACTAGTTGTTTATATTACACATATTTGATGCGCGGTATTCCAGCAGATTGTATTCATACTGCAAGACTCTAGTTATTCAGTTACTGTTTCTGGATGTATTTGATTGACGTCTGGTTTTCAGTCTGCGTACTGAGATACAGTCTCTGTGGCTTAGCAAAGCCTGCTTGTTGTGTAATGTTTTCTTTGTGAATATTCTCAATAAAAATTTGACATGCTAAAAAAAAAAAAATAGTAACAACAGATTCCAGGCTGTGCAGCTGGAAAGGAGTACTTGGTCTCTGGTCCAATAAGAGGTTTTTGGAGCCCAGAGAAGTTCCTGCTACCTATCAATTTGCTGGAAACTTCAAGCGATTAGGTTGGCTCTCCTTTACTTGTTGCATCTCCTAGCGGGATACCCTGTGCAGTTGCAGTCAGACAAAGTGGTGGCACATATCAACTGTCATAAAAGGAAAACCAAGAGCCCAGTGGCATGCAGAGTTGGGCAGAGAGTCACATGCCAGCTCCATCCACAGTACAGATACCAGGATTAGGAAACTGGCAAGCAGACTAGCTCAGACAAAAATGTTTTGAACAGGGACAGTAGGCTGTTCACCCAGAGGAGAGGTCTTCTAACAAATCTGCCAGCACCGGGGAATACCAGATGCCACTCTTCTATCGTTATGACTCGATTGAAATGGATGCAGGCTTGTAGCAAGGGCAGAGGACCCTTGGTCGAATGAGGTGGAGGCATTGGTGGCTTAATAAGATCACTACATTCTACTATTTACTACTACTATTTACATACTACTAAACTTAGCATTGAAGGATTCTGGTGATCCTTTTTGCTTCAGATTGGCCCTGCAGGTCAGAGCATGCGGATTTCAGTTAACTGGTAGTGGACGTTCCTTAGCGTCTACCTTTTTTAAAAGACCTGTTGTCTCAAGGGCCTGTTTATCACCCTGGTTTTCACGGCATGGCTGTTGAAAGCCAAGTGTTGAGGGACAGAGGGTTATCGGATGCTGTCATCCAAACCATGTTTAAGGCTTGCAAGGCCATGTCTGGTAAGATTTATTATCATACCCCGAAGACTTTATTTGCATGGAGTCTTAGGGGGGGGCCTTCAGTGGTTGACCTTCGGCACAATTAAGGGTTAGGTGTCAGCATTGGCAGTGTTTTTCAGCATCCTCTGACATTGCTTTCACTTGTCCGCATCCTTTATTCAAGGGTCATACAAATCACCTCTCCAATCAGGCCACTGTTGTCACTATGGGACTTTAACCTGGAATTCTCAGTGTTGCAGGAACTGCCTTTCAAGGATATTAGGGAGATACCGCTGCTAACATTCTCTCAGAAAGGGGTATTCCTGGTAGCCATTACTTCAGAACGCAGAGCCTCCAAACTGACGGGATTGTCCTGCAAGCCTCCATTTTGTGATCCTTCATAAGGATAGGTCATCCTTTGTCCATGACTCTCTTATGTACTTAAGGTGGGTATTTTGTCCCAAGCCAGTTCACCTTATGGAAGTTGCCTGTCACTCTGGATATAGTGAGTGTAAGTTGTACCTAGCATTCTACTCCTGCAGGTATACCCAGTTGGTGATGATCTTGTTTCATTAACATAGTGGCAAGGTCTTACCTTGTCCTCATGGTGGCAGCCATTTTGGACATGTGCAGACTGCAATCTCTGATTGCATCATCGCTTGCCTGCTGCCTTGGCGTCGCATAGTGATGATGTGGCACACCTGACTATATCAGTCTGCTCAAACTACAGGTTCATTGCCCTTGCGTTTGTGCTCCAAGGTGCATCTCTGGCAGTCTCAGTTCCTTTGTGTCTTTCTGTGTATGATCCGGGCTGGCTGACGTTTCCTCTGGCTCTCGACCCCGCATCGGCAGACGTACCCGCATTGGACTTGATCCCGGCTTGGCAGACGTAACCGCATTGGACTTGATTCCGGCTTGGATGACTACCCGCATTGGACTTGACCGGCTTGTTCCTGACCTCGCTGCCGCTGTTCACTGATGATGAATGTTTATTTATGTTTCTTTTAGGGCTGGTAATGATTAAAAATTTCCTGTTCGATTAATCGAAATTTTTTTTAATCGATTAATTTCGAATAATTATAACGCACATACACATCCAACTACATTGGCCTATACACATACAGCACAGCAATAAAGTAATAAAATGAACTAGGATCACACTAATCCAGCACGTTATTAATCTCACGTGCCCCACTCAATATGGCCGCCGCTTGAGTGGGGCAACTCAGAATAATAACGTGCTGGATTAGTGTGATCCTAGTTTTCACCCGACTCCTCCCCCCTTCGTTAGCCGACAGAGCCACTTGTGGAAGGGGGGAGGAGTCCGGTGACGTCGATGTCCGTGACGTCACCGGATCTCCGACGGAAGACGGCGGAGAGGTGAGTACGGATCCAAAGAACTTTGATCGATCAAAATAATTTTGATCGATCAAAAAAATTAACGATTAATCGAGGGATTAATCGTTAATTTCCGCAGCCCTAGTTTCTTTAAATAAACTACTTTATTTTACCTGCATTTCCGTGTGGTCTGGTTTGCTGGCTCCTGTGACACATAGAACATTGAATCACAGTGTTTTTTTTAGTTTGCACACTGATCAACAGCAATACTGGTTCTTGTCAGACTTAAAACAGATATCTGCAATTTGTATTGTGTGTATTCTGTGTACATTGCAATTTTTCACTTTTGAATTTCCCGCCGGCTGTGGCGCCCGAAAACTAAACTAAAAGTCAGATGCGGGCGCCGGCCGTTAAGAGCAGAGGACGCCGCGGGCTTGCAGGGACAAGGTAAGTGACACTTTTCTCTGCATTCCCGAGTCTGGCTTGGGGTTACCGCTCCTGGTATTGAAAGTTAACCCTGAGCCATACTTGGGAATACCGCCAGGGAGTTTAAACTATGGTGGAAAAAAACCCACAAAATAACTGGTTATATATACACCCACTTCACTTCAGTGTTTTGTAGTTGCACTTTTAGCTGAAATCAACTTTACACATCTAGATGCTTAAATTGTTATGCTTTTCCACCATGCATGGTGTGTTTATGATGGTGTGTGCAGTGTTTTGGGATACATGGTGCTTAGTCTGATGGCCAAAAAGCTCAATTATGGTCTCATCAGACCAGGGGCTGACTGGCAACTTTTAGCCCATGGGGCATTACAACCCAGAGGCCCATGGTGCAGCAACTTGGCCCACCTCCCAATTTGCCTCTTCTCCCCGCCCCTGTCTGCCAATTTTGCCATCCATGTTATGGTAGTGTGAATGGTCGGGTGATGTGAGGACTCACTAGTCAGTCCATGAAAGGGGTGACTGGCTGGGGGATGGGCTGCTGGGCTCCCTGCATGGTTCTGGCCTTACTCTGCTCCATGTCTGGTACTTAGGCACTCTCACCCACTGTAGGACGCCAGACTTCTAGGCTGTGAGCTGTTGGGAGGAGCGGGACAGTGTCAGATGGCTGCTGCGTGGTCCCCAGCTAATGTAGGACGTAACACAGCCGAATCAATTTGAAAAATTAAAGCGCTGGTATCGGTTTTAAGTATCAGGGAACTTTCACCATCACTGGTATCAGTGCATCCCAGGTTTGAAGGCCTTTGTAGGTGTCAAAAATAATGTGTAATAACACTAGCGAGGACTCTGTCACCCAGCATGCGCACCCAGTCTTGCTCCGCTCCCCTTCTGCTTTTTCTGTGAAGAGTTTATAACACACAGTGCAGAAGTCAGCGATGTAACACAGAGTACAGAGGTCAGCGTTGTAATGTAGAGGTCAGAATGTGATGCAGTGCCGAAGTCAGCGGTGTAATGTGGAGGTCAGTATGTAACGCAGTGCAGAGGTCAGCAGTGTAATGTAGAGGTAGGAATGTAATGCAGTGCAGAGGTCAGTGGTGTAATGTAGAGGTCAGAATGTAACGCAGTGCAGAGGTCAGCGGTGAAATCAGAATGTAACGCAGTGCAAAAGTCAGCCGTGAAATGTAGAGGTCAGAATGTAATGCAGTGCAGAGGTCAGCAGTGTAATGTAGAGGTCAGAACGTAATGCAGTGCAGAGGTCAGAATGTAGTGCAGTGGTGTAATGCAGAGGTCAGTATGTAACGCAGTGCAGGGGTCAGCGGTGCAATGTAGAAGTCAATATGTAACACAGTGCAGCCGTGTAATGTGGAGGTCAGAATGTAACGCAGTGCAGCGGTCATCAGTGTAATGTAGAAGTGGATATGTAATGCAGAGGTCAGAATGTAACGCATTGCAGAGGTCAGCAGTGTAATGTAGCGGTCAGTATGTAACGCAGTGCAGAGGTCAGCGGTCAGTATGTAACACAGTGCAGAGGTCAGCATGTAACGCAGTGAAGAGGTTAGCATGTAACGCAATGCAGAGGTCAGCATGTAACGCAATGCAGAGGTCAGCAGTCATTATGTAATGCAATGCAGAGGTCAGCATGTAACACAGTGCAGAGGTCAGCATGTAATGCAGTGCAGAGGTCGGCATGTAACACTGCAGAGGTCAGCATGTAACGCAGTGCAGAGGTCAGCATGTAATGCATTGCAGAGGTCAGCATGTAACGCAGTGCCGCTGCCAGTATGTAACTAAGTGCAGATATCAGCATGTAACTGAGTGCAGCGGTCAGCATGTAACACAGTGCAGCGGTCAGTAACACAGTGCAGAGGCCAGCATGTAATGCAGTGCAGCGCTCAGTATGTAACGCACTGTAGCAGTCAGCATGTAACGCAGTGCAGAGGTCAGCATGTAACGCAGTGCAGCTGTCAGTATGTAACGAAGTGCAGAGGTCAGCATGTAACGCAGTGCAGCTGTCAGAATGTAACGCAGTGAGAGGTCAGCGGTGAATTGTGGAGGTCAGAATGTAATGCAGTGCAGAGGTCAGTGGTGTAATGTAGAGGTCAATGTAATGCAGTGCAGAGGTCAGCGGTGTAATGTAGAGGTCAGAACGTAATGCAGTGCAGAGGTCAGCAGTGTAATGCAGAGGTCAGAATGTAGTGCAGTGGTGTAATGCAGAGGTCAGTATGTAACGCAGTGCAGGGGTCAGCGGTGCAATGTAGAAGTCAATATGTAACACAGTGCAGCCATGTAATGTGGAGGTCAGAATGTAACGCAGTGCAGCGGTCATCAGTGTAATGTAGAAGTGGATATGTAATGCAGAGGTCAGAATGTAACGCATTGCAGAGGTCAGCAGTGTAATGTAGTGGTCAGTATGTAACGCAGTGCAGAGGTCAGCGGTCAGTATGTAACACAATGCAGAGGTCAGCATGTAACGCAGTGAAGTGGTTAGCAGGTAACGCAATGCAGAGGTCAGCATGTAACGCAATGCAGAGGTCAGCAGTCATTATGTAACGCAGTGCAGAGGTCAGCATGTAATGCAGTGCAGAGGTCAGCATGTAACGCAGTGCAGAGGTCAGCATGTAACACAGTGCAGATGTCACACAGAAAGAACAGGAACTTACAGTGACTCTTTTCCTCTCCTGTTTCAGGTGCTGTGCCATCTTCTTTTCCTCTCCTGGTGCGGGTGGGGGGAGCAGCAAGGTCGCCTGCACGTTTTGAGGTGATTCCAGCCACTTCCTGCTGTCCTCCCTTTAGGTCCCAGGCAGACAGCCAGTAGGAGTGCAGTCTCCCTCTCAGCCAATGGCAGAAGAAGGGGGCGGAGGGAGCTGCCAAGGAGCCCAAGCACTATACGGGCTAATCAAAGGCAGCCGAAGAGCTTCTTCTCTTCCTCGGCCGCTGCAGGAGGAGAGCAGCCAAGAGGGAAGAGATGAAATAAGCGACTGCCGCTGCGCTGGGAGGGGGCCGTTTTTACATTCACCAGAGAGTCCCGGGGGGCAATTGCCACCCTGCCCCCCCCGGCCTAGTCCGCCCCTGCATCAGACTATAGAACTTTCTTCCGGCTGACTTCTGCCATGTGCCTTATGGCAAACTGCAGCTAAGATTTCATGGGAGTTTTGTTAAAGAGAATCCTGTAAACTACCTCCCTGAAGGGAACACAACTGAACCTAGATTCTGGGTGATATCAGGAAAAAATGATACTGTTTAGTAAAGGCATACCACCTTTTGCAAAAATTTTATGAATGCACTCACATTAATAAAATAAAAAATAGACATATTTTTTAAATGTTGCATTGAAGACTGTAGAGCATCGCAACATCTAACAAGATGATTGTTCTCCTTTTTTACCATTTGTTGTGTATCCTTTGCGAACCTCCTTGATATGTCACTAGTATAGGAGGTAGTATCAACCTCCTTGATATGTCACAAGCATGACAGTTTAGGGTGATTTTCTTTGATATGTCATTGTTATGCCATCTGTTTGGTTTTTTTGTACAACCCCAATTCCAAAAAAGTTGGGACACTGTAAAACCTACATAAAAACAGAATGCAATGATTTGCAAATCTTATAAAGCCATGTTTTATTCACAATAGAAAATAGAAAACATCAAATGTTACAAACTGAGAAAATGTACCATTTTAAGAATAAAATAAGGTAATTTTAAAATCGATGGCAGCAACACTTCTCAAAAAGTTTGCGACAGGGCCATGTTTACAACGGTGTAGCCTCCACTCTTCTTTTAACAACACTCTGTAAATGTCTGGGAACTG
The DNA here is from genome assembly GCF_000935625.1 of Nanorana parkeri. NCBI lineage: Eukaryota > Metazoa > Chordata > Amphibia > Anura > Dicroglossidae > Nanorana > Nanorana parkeri. Next base: position 1,442,874 of record NW_017306368.1, on the reverse strand, counting down.
AAGAGACCAGTTGCTGGAGTTATGGGAGACAAATATCTGTAAAAAATCAGTCAAGGCAACTGGACTTGCTGTATTTTTCTTGAAGACGTTTCACTGATCATCCAACCGGCTTTCTCAATTCAGAATGACTTGTACAAAAAATTATCTTTGAATAAATATGGTGAATGTCGCTCCAATCCACATTATCTGTTAGTGTTGATTGCATTTGCATGATTGGAGTCTAGGATGTGTTATTAACCTGCCCAGAGAGTGGTGTTAAAACAGCATTGTATGAGGCAGACAATAGATGTCACACCCTCCCTCCCCCACCTCTATTCAAGCTTGGCTTCTCCATTTCTACATAAATGGCCTCTTTCACACCTCTTTTAAACCAGTCCTCCTCCCTGTCTAGGATGCGTACTTGACTGTCTTCAGAGGAGTGACCTTTTTCTTTTAGGTGTAGGTACACTGCCGAATCCTGACCAGGGTGTTTTGCTCTTCTATGCTGTGCCATACGCTGGTGTAGCTGCTGTTTTGTTTCACCAACATACAGTTCTGAGCACTCCTCACTGCACAGGACTGCATACACAATGTTGTTCATCTTGTGTTTTGGCGTTGGGTCTTTTGGGTGAACCAGTTGTCCTGCTAAAATATGCAAGGCCTTCCCTGAAAAAGTCTGGATGGGAGCATATGCTGCTCTAAAACCTGGATATATTTTTCAGCATTGATGGTGCAGTTTTAGATGTGCAAGGTGCCCATTCCATACGCACTAATGCACCCCCAAACCATCAGAGATGCAGGTTTTTGAATTGCTGATAACAAGTCGGAAGGTTTCTCTGGTTTCTGGAGGACGCGCCACCCATGTTTGCTAAAAAGAATGTCAAATTTTGATTCGTCTGACCACAGAACAGTTTTCCACTTTGCAACAGACCATTTTAAATGAACTCTGGCCCAGAGAAGATGGTGGTGTTTATGGATCATGTTCAGATATGAATATGGCCCTTTTTTTTAGTTTAACTATACTTAATTTCTATCACATAGCATACTAGTGGTGACAGGTAGGGATCTTTGAATCGATTAAAAAAAAATTTGATTAATCGAACACGAAAATTGTAATCAGTAACAGCCCTAATAATCAGTGCTCAACATAAATGAGTACACCCAAACACATTTGTCAGAAAACCTTAACTTTCCTATCAGAATCAACATTTTCTATGGGACACTATACAACAAAATACTACCAATAAATGTGGGTCATTGACTACAACCAAGATTTGTTGATTTACACACACAAAAAAGTATTTTCCCTAATAAATTCATTCAAGACCATGTTGTAAAAATAAATACACCCCAATGAAAGTCATAGGAGCAAAGCTAAATTGTAGACAACAAAATCTTAACAAGAATTCAACTACAGGCGAGTATAATTCTTCATTAATTCCCAGTTCATGCTGTCAGCAATGGCACCACATGGAAGAGAAATGTCACAAGGCCTGAGAAAGAAAATAATATCTTTACACAAGAAAGGTGAAGGCTACAAGAAGATCAGCAAAGCTTTACATAACAGTCAGAATATGTACAAAAAGTGATACAGAAATGTAACAAAGATGGAATTGCAACCATCTCACACAGAGGTCCAGGCCGTCCACGGAAGTTAACAGCTCGTCTTCTGATGAGAAGGGTTGAAGAAAATCGCCATGCAAGTTCACTGCAGATAGCTAAAGAAGTAGAAAGCCAAACTGAGGTGATTGTTTTCCATGACACAATACGGCGTACACTGCAGAGGAATGGCATGCATAGGTGTCGTCCACGAAGGAAGCCTCTCCTAAAGCCTGTCTACAATTTGCCAGGGCCCATGCTGAAAAAGAAGAAGACTAATGGGACTACTCTGCAGTGATGAGACCAAGATCAATGTTTTTGAACCTGATGGCTTCAAAACTGTATGGTGTCGCAAAGGTGAGGGGGTACAAAGAAAAATGCATGGTGCCTACAGTGAAACATGGTGGTGGCAGTGTCCTTCTATGGGGCTGCATGAGTACTGCTGGTGTTGAGGAGCTGCATTTCATTGATAGTATCATGAATTCACAGATGTACTGCTCTATCTTGAAAGAGAAGATGCTACCGTCACTCTGTGCCCTTGGTCGTCGTGCACTTTTCCAACATGACAATGATCCAAAACACACATCTAAGGCCACTGTTGCATTCCTGAAGAAGAACAGGGTGAAAGTGATTCAGTGGCCAAGTATATCTCCTGATCTGAACACAATCGAACATCTATGGGGAATTCTGAAGAGAAAGGTTGAGCATCACTCTCCATCCAGCATCCAGGCTTTAAAAGAGGTCATTCTTGAAGAATGGAAAAAGATAAATGTTGCAATATGTCGTCAACTTGTTCATTTCATGCCTAGAAGACTTGGTGCTCTCCTAGATGTAGTAGTTTTTGTTGTGGGGTGTATTCATTTTTGCTTCACCCTTTGAGTAAAACTGAAGATTCTTTAATCTGAGTTATATTATTAACCTTAATTTCATGTAATGAGCTAAACAAATGTTCTGTAAAACTCGGTTTTGTTAAAAATTTTGGAAATTATTCTTGTGTTCACTGATATACTGATTAAAATCTTACTGTTCAAAGGGGTGTACTCATTTATGCTGAACACTGTATGTACAGTGTGTGTATATAT
>NW_017306368.1:1345323-1440021 GCF_000935625.1 Nanorana parkeri | reverse complement strand
TATATATATATATATATATATACACCGTATTTTGCGCTCCATAAGGCGCACCGGACCATAGGACGCAGGCAGGTTCTGTCTACAGAAACTGTTACAGAAGCTACAGTTAGTGACCGCTGAGACAAGTGGCGCTGTGACTACAGCGCAACAGTCTCAGTGTTCACACAGAGCAGACGAAGAACTTACGTTCCTCATCTGCTCTAGGGGCTCTATGGTGAGCTCCTATCCTGTGGTCACGGGTCCCCCAGAGTCTGAATAGATCACTTGTATTAAACGAGCAGCGGCACCCACTGTACATTTAGCTCTGCTTCAGCAGAGTTAAATGTACAGAAAACTACTCGCCCGGCGCCCGAAACTGCATGTTTCGGGCGTTGGGCAATAGGGATTCGCTCCATAAGATGCACACACCTTTTCCCCCGACTTTTTTTGGGGGAAAGTTTGTCTTATGGAGCGAAAAATACGGTATATATATATATTAGGGATGCAACACTACTATTTTATCCTGACCAAGTACGTGTCCAAGTACTCACAGATACAATTACTGATACATTTTTGTTTAGTGTCACGTGTTTTTACGTTAACATTACAGATTAATGATTTCAGGACAGTGGTGGAGCGCCAGGGTCCGGATCCTGATAGTTCTCGTGAAAATGCCAAGTATCTGCACTGGTATTTGAACTGTTATCTGAACATCCCTAGTGACAGGTACTCTATAAGGTGACATTAGGGGGTCAATTAGACCCCTAGTGTCACCTTTCTACTCCAAATAAACTATTGGAACACAGCGCTCCAATAGCTTAGGAGGGACGGAAAGTGATGCAATGAGCGTGACAAAGTCCCAATCAGCGGGAAGGAGATCAGAGGATGGGATGTTCGCCAGTCTCCTTCCCCGCTTCCCACCAACACCCGAAATGCTGGTCCTGGGCCGCAGGAGGGGCAGCAGAGCCCAGGAAGCAAGACAGAGGTGTCGGGGGGAGGGGGGGTGACCTCACCAGACCCTGGAAGCAATCTGGCAGCAACTCAGCCACCATATTTGCTACCAGTGTAGAGCTGACAGTCGACTTTACACATGTAAACAGAATACCGGCGACTATAGCCAGCAGAAGTATTTTTAAAGCGGCCCACTGCCAGCAATGTATGATATTCGTTGGTGGCAGCGAAAGGGTTAAATATAGTGGTGCTGGAGAGGGGTGGTAGGAAGCTAATATTTCTGGAGTAAAACGTCTCTTTAAAGTGTATTTCCACTTTTGCAGTCAGGATTGAGAAAACCCCTTACCATATATCTGTTATGTGTTCCTATTCACACAGTTTACCTACAAATATTTTTTTTAAATATTTGTTTTGGATATCTCCATTTAGCAGGGCTTTGCAAGGTTCTCTCTCAAATTCAAAAACAGGAAACCTGTCTGTCCTAATAGAAAGACTTCGGACAGGCTGAGCTTCAGGGCTTAACCCTTTGTTAAGACAGACAGTCCTGCTGATCTGATTTACGATTGATAATCTGCCAGCACAGTACTGACAGGTTTAATTATCTGAAACAAAACGTCCCCCAACCTCCAAGACAGAGAGAACTAAGCAGGATTTTCAGTCCTGAAGGTAGCACAAAGAACAGGTAAGCTGCAGTTTTTACTGCTGTTATGTGATTTAGAACGTGTAACAAATATAAAGTAGGTGCTATCCCAGTTTGGCTGCAAAAGTGGAAATACACTTTAACACAGATGCTGAGAATCCCCACCTTCAAACAGTGCCCTCTAGTGGTGGCCGGGGACAGCATTTATACATCAAAGTAGGATGCAGCTCTGGGACACTGCAGACCAAGCTTCTTAGAACATGACTTACGCTTCGTATATGAAACCTATCATATTGACATTTGTTTTCAGAGGCTCCAGTGACATGTACAGATGCATAATTCATAGTGAAAGTGCACTTATGCTTCAAGTGTGTTATCTGAATTTCTGACCTATTTCCGTAACAAGAAAAAGAAAACTGTCCAAGGTCACAAAACTGACAGCTATAAGCAGGTCACCTTGCACATGAGAAGCCAACTAACTGAGTGATTTTATGATTATTGATGCTGACAGCCATAGCACTTTCACAGTTTTATGGGCTACATGTAGGAAATAAAAAAGCATTTGTAAAACTTCAGACCGTTTGGGGAATATGAACATTTAACGGCAACAGTGAGACTTTCAACTGGTTATGCCCTGAATGCAACAACAGGCATGGATATTTAGCTAGGAAACGCATGAAAATAATGTGTTTTTCTATGGGCTCGATTTAAAGGGTAATCCAGCTGTGGGATTCAAAATAAAGGCACTATCCAATGCCTGCGCCTATAATTACTTTATGTCTAGGCTGCACCTATATCCTTCAACTTTACAGCTGTATATAATAAAAGCAGCCCTGATCACCATTATTCCCACCTTTCTGCTTCCATAGCCCCCCCATTCACTGTAAAATAAGCAATGCATTATGAGTTATGTAGTCTTGAGTAATCACTGTGTGCACAATTATTAGGCAAGTTGTATTTTTGAGGATTCATTTAATTTTTGAACAATTACAGTGCTACAGTGAGTCAATCCAAAATGTTAATAAACCTCAAACCTGAATATTTGGGAAAGTAAAAGTGAGGTTTTGGCTTTCTTAGGAGAATATCTGTGTGCACAATTATTGGGCAGCTATTAGTGTGCAGGATTATTATGCAACTAAATGGAAAATGAAAAATTTCCCATCTCACTTGTTTATTTTCATCTGTTAAAGTGAGAATAAAAAAGAAACAACTCAAAATTTACAGATAAACATTTCTGACATTTTAATAAACAAAATCAGGGACCAATATAGCCCCCCTTTTTTTCAATAACAGTCATTAGCCTTCCATCCATGGAGTCTGTCAGTTTCTTCATCTGTTGACGATCAACTTTTTGTGCAGCCGCAGCCACAGCCTCCCAGACACTGTTCAGAGAGGTGTTTTGTTTTCCAAAGAGGCCCCACAAGTTCTCAATAGGGTTTAGGTCAGGTGAGGAAGGGGGCCATGTCATTATTATTTAATCTTTAAGGCCTTTACTGGCTAGAAACGCAGTGGAGTACTTCAATGCATGCAATGGAGCATTGTCCTGCATACATATTATGGTCTTCTTGAAAAATGCAGACTTTTTTCCTGTACCACTGCTTGAAGAAAGTGTCTTCTAAAAACTGGCGGGAGGTTTGGGAGTTGATTTCAACCCGAAAAGGTCCAATTAGCTCATCATACTAGCCCACCAGTACCCCACCTCCACCTTGCTGGCATCTGAGTCGAACTGGAGCTCTGTGCCCGTTACTGATCCAGTTACGGGCCCATCCATCTGGTCTGTCAAGAGTCACTCATCTCATCAGTTCATAAAACCTTTAAAAATCTTCAGATATTTCCTGGCCCAGTTTTGATGTTTCAACTTGTGCCTTGTCCAGTGGTGGTCGGGTTTCAGCCTTCCTGACCTTGGCCATGTCTCTGAGCAGTGAACACCTTGTACATCTGGGCACTCCTGGTAGGTTGCAGTTCTGGAATATGACAGCACTGGAGGATAATGGGTTCCTGGTAGCTTCACGTTTGATTCTTCTCAAATCTTTGACAGTTAATTTGCATCTTTCTTTCTCAATACGTTTCTTGTGACCCTGTTGCCTATGTGCAACAAAATGTTTGAGGGTACTGTGATCACACCCCAATATTTTAGCAATTTCAAGAGCGCTGCATCCCTCTGAAATACTTTATACAATTTTTGACTTTTCAGAGTCAGTTAAATCTCTTTTTTGTCCCATTTTGCCTGGGAAAAAGAAGCTGCCTAATTATTATGCACATCTTGATATTGGGGTTTGACCTCCTTAGGACGCACACTCCCTCATTACACAAATACACATCACCTGATATGCTTAAATCCAATAAGCCTTCAAGTTTATAAAGCTTGGTGTTAGGACAATATGCATAAAAATGGTGATTTGGTCAAAATACTCACTTGCCTAATAATTTTGCACACACTGTATATTGTATCACATCAAGCAGCAGGGATAAGGACACAAAGCACACTGGGAATCCAGGAAGATGTTGTAAGTGATGGGCAGACAGAAGGCAGCACTCACTACATAACATAGATTTTTTCAAGTAAGCTTTGATTTCATTATCAAAAACAACTCTAGTATGCATTCCTATTACAATGCTGATGTTATAACAGGACAGGATATGCTGGGACTTTACAATTCCTTTAATCTGTTGTGCCGTTGGCCAGTTTCTTCAAAGTTAAGTTTTGTTTTTTATTTATTTAGGACTAAATTTCCCTATATATTTTAGATCTGTTTCCGCTCGTACTTCCACTGTTTAATGTAAGCCTATTACCTATGCATAAAAAAATCAAGCGTCACAGCCAAACCACCTACAAAAAAATACTTTTTTGAAAGTAATCAGATTGGGCTGCTGCTGTCTTTAAACCAAGCTAAGTGTAAAAGTTATTATTCATTTTAATAACTCTTTCAACTTTCATTTTTGTAACTTTTAACCAAAAAATGTGATGCCAGAATAAGGCATCACGGGCAGCTGATTCCGTTCCTTGAAATTAGGGATGCACCATTTTTCCGTTATTGAGTACGAGTACCAATATTTTTTCTTTGGTACCCCCCAATACCGAATACCGATACCAGCATCCGTGGGCCCGGATTATCAGGAAGCCGGGCTGCATGTCATGACCCGGCTCCTGGCTTCCTGATTGGCTAGGAAGCCGGCTTCCCTTGTTGCTAGGCAGCCTGGCTTCCTGACTAGTCAGAAAGCTGGGTGGCACATCATGACCCACCTCCCGGCTTTCTGATTGTCTAAGAGGCCAGCTTCACTTATTGCTAGGCAGCCTGGCTTCCAGACCAATCAGAAAGCCGGGCGGCGCGTCATGCTCTATGCTCCCTCGCGGCATTGCCGGTCAGAGGGAGATTTCCCTCTGACCAGAAGTTCTGGTATTGGGTGTAAGTATTGGAGCTACTAATATCGGGAATGGTGCATTCCTATATAAAATAGCACTGTTCTATAACACCACATTCCAGGGTGACGTTTTTCCAACGTCACCCTGGAAAGCACATAAAAAGAAAGACCCTCTCCCAGCTATACAGTCATTTTGTGCATTGGTACATGTCGCCTATTTTAGTGCCCTGCTCCCTGTGTCCCTTTTTTGACAATACCTTGTCTATTAGCCTTAAAAATGGGTAGAATTGATTTTCAAGATTCATCCCGCATCCGGGTGAATTTAATAAAACTGGAGTAGACAGAATCTGGAGCAGTTACCCATAGTAACCAAGCAGCTATTCTCTTCAGTTTGTTCAGTTAAGCTTTGAAAATGAAAGAGAGAAGCTGATTGGTTGCTATGGGCAACCGTGCCAGATTCTGTCTGCTACAGTTTTGATAAATTCCGCTCATAGAGTTTAATACAGGGGTCGGCAACCCCCGGCACGCGTGCCCAGCCTGGCACGTGAGACCTTGACAGCTGGCACGCGAGTCGACCTGTTTGCTTGTAGTTGACAGCTCCCTCGAGCCGGCTGTCAATTACATTTACTGGCCCACCCACCTCAGTGACGTGGCTGAGCGGCATAGGAACGCAGAGGCGCGCTGACGGGGCCCTCAGCTCGTTCTGCGCATGCTCCTGCCTGAAGAATCCCTCTTGTGCCAGCCCGCCAGACAGGAGCGGACTCACCCACGCCTGATGTGATGGGACGGGATTACTGTACCCTGCCCGACAGGAAGGATCTACTGCACACCCTGCCCCAGCACAGAAAAAGGAGCCAGACGATCATCTGGAATATACAGCAGGTACCACATTCTTTTCTTCAAGCCAAACCCGAACACTGTAGTGCCTCACGGCAATTTTTTTGTAAAGTATACCGTATTTTTCGCTCCATAAGACACACTTTTTTGTTCCCCAAAAGGAGGGGGGAAAATGTGCCTGCGTCTTATGGAGCGAATACCTATCGCCCGACGCATGCAGTTTCGGGCTCCGGGCGAGTAGTTTTTTTGTACATTCAGCCCTGCTCCTGACAAGCAGAGCTGAATGTACAGTGGGAGCCGCTGCTCGTTTAATAAAAGTAATATAATGAGATCACTTGTATTAAATTGAGCGGCGGCGGTCCTGTCCGCCCCCCCCCGGGCTCCTCTGGGGGACCCGTGACCACGGCATAGGAGCTCACCATAGAGCCCCTTGAGCAGAAGAAGAACGTCTGCTCTGTGTGATTACTGAGACCGTGGCGCTGTAATCACAGTGCCACCTGTCTCAGCTGTCACTGAGTCGATACCGAGTACCGGTGCCTTGTACCTCCGATTATAAGGAGGATGACCCGTCGCCCGGCTTCCTGATTGCCTGTGAAGCCAGTGTTCTATCGAAAGAAAATGGGCTTCACTTGAGGCTGTCTGACCAATCAGAAAGCCAGGCGGCAAGTCATGAGGTGCCGTCTTGCTTCCTGATTGGCCAGGAATCCAGACTGCCTAGCAACAAGTGAAGCCGGCCTTTCTAGCCAATCAGGAAGCCAGCGGCATGTCATGACCTGCCTTCCTGATTGGCTAGGAAGCTGGCTTCACTTGTTTCTAGGCAGCGTGGCTTCCTGACCAATCAGGAAGCCAGGTCGCGAGTCATGATGTACCACCTGGCTTCCTGATTGGTTAGGAAGCCAGGCTGCCTACCAACAAGTGAAGCTGGCTTCCTAGCCAATCAGGAACCCGGGAGGCAGGTCATAACCCACCACCTGGCTTCCTGAAGGGAAAGGAAGACCGGCTCCATACACCCTAAGCACTGCCACCCTTACTAGTTATTAAATGTTTTCACTAATAGATGTGCTGCTAATGGCAAGGTAAACACATTAAAAAAATTGTGAGTTTAACTTACTATTAGCAGTACAGCTATGAGTGGAAAAATTGAAATGTATCTAACATTATGGCGTGCTATTGTTCACTGGCACCCGGTTTTCCGATGGTTTCAAAAATGGCACTTGGTGTGTAAAAGGTTGCTGACCCCTGGTTTAATAGGATTCGATTTTTAATTTGTAATTTATGGCCTTCGCACAGGATTTGATGAACCCCAAGTGAACCGTACCCGGGCACATTCACTCATCTCTAACTAGCAACAGCATTTGATGTAGATTCTTAAAGGTTAATAGAGGTATGTGAATAAATGTACCTAGAGGACTATTTCTGAATGGGCTCTGGGCTGGGCTATGTAGCCTTCCCTCTGTCCCTTTTAACCTTCATGGTTATTCTTAGCAGCTATGTTTATATCACTCCATAACTTTGCTTGGTTCAGGTCCCTCATAGCAGTGCCCAGCTCCCCATGCCCCTTTTTTTTTTTTATTCATTCAATAACTTTTATTGATGACTACAGATAATACAGTATGCATACAGGACACTGCACATACAGCCTGAATAATCAATCATAACGAAAGCTTTTAACTGTCAAAAATAGAAGACATGAGAAGCAACAAGAGTACAACAAGTATACGACTATAACATTAACATCTCACCATCTTGTGATGGGGAAACCGTTTGGCGTAGAGCACTTGGGGAAGCCACGTACTCTAGACATTCTAAGTCAGGTGACCATGGTCGAGAGTAGCAAGAACATACAGAGAGATGTGACATCTTGCTTCTGTATTATTGAGGGCTGCACTATAGGACTGCAATCTTCTGAAGTGCGTGAACAGATATTGAAAAGGAGATGCAGTGCTGATCAGATGAGAATGAGCCAAGGTAGAGGGAGAGAACAGCAGTAGGGGAAGAGAAAGAGGGGTGGGTGTTGGGGAGGGAGCGAGGAGTGTCCCCATGCCATCTGTCACCAAAGAGGTCAGGCAACAGTAATTTTCCTTCTCAGGGCAGGGCCTAGTCATGAGTTACAGGGAAATGTGCCGGAGATAACTATCTGAGTCACGGAAGCAGACCCAGGGTCTCCAAGTGGAGTTAAACCGCTCCTCAGGGAGGCAGTCAAATCCTCCATCCTATAGGTATCATTCACCCTGGAGTACCAAAGCTGTATAGTGGGAGGTTGGGGAGACTTCCATAGCAGTGGGATACAGGCCCTAGCAGCATTCACAAGATGTACCGTGAAGGAGGATCTGTAGCTAGTCAATCTGAGCATGTGCAATAGGCAGGCGGCCAGGTTGTCATGCAGGTCAACCATGCTCAGGGAGCACACCACCTCGTCCCAAAAGCTGCGCAATTTTGTGCAGGACCAGAAGATGTGCAGTAGTGTGCCGGAGAGGAGTCACACCTCCAGCACATAGGGGAAATGGAGGCATAAAACGGTGGGCACCCTGTGTACCACCGCGTGAGGAGTTTGTACCCAGCTTCTTGATAATTATTCGCCATTGAGGATTTGTGGGCAATAGCTAGCACGTTCCTTGTTCAAATCGGCTTCCCATTTAGCTAGGGAAGGAAGGAGATAGCTCTCTTGGGGAGAAGTCAGCAGTCTGTATATAGTAGATACAGCGTGTCTGGACGGTGAACTCCCTCTGCACATGTGTTCAAAAGTCGTGCACGGTCTATCTAAGTCCTGTGGGGAGGGAACTGCTCTCCGAAGATAGGAGTAGGAGAGATGGGAGGAGCCAGTAGAAACATCAAGAATGGGATCCAAGGCGAAATTGAAATCACCCCCCAGAAGGATTGTTCGTTGACCATGGTAACCTGCGACTGACCCAGTGTTCCCTTGACCAGCAAGTACCGGCCCTCAGGATAAACCAATTGGTCCTGAAATTGCCATTCTACCGATTTGGCAAGCTCAGCCCCTTTGATTTATTGAGGGGGGAGGGGCAGTGGCATATCGCCGTGAAGTCTCCATTATGCAGTGTGAGTACATTGTCCTTAAAATGCGTTTCCTGGAGGATCACCACCTGCGAGTCCCATGCCCTTTTTTGACAAGCCCTTACCTTTTAGCCTTAAAAATGGCCAGAATTGATCAGGATTTGATCCTTCAATGGAGTTTGAAGTTTAGAATTTTTGGACTTGCTGCAGGATTGACCAAAGGCCCCATACACTGAACCTGGGCACATTGCTTGTGCCCAGGTTCATCCTTGTGCAGCACCAGCATTTCATGTGTATTATCAAAAGTTAATATAGGTTACATAGTTACATAGTTACATTTGTATTTGAGGTTGAATAAAGACATATGTCCATCAAGTCCAAACCATTGTGTGTGTGTGTGGGTGTAAAGATCCTCGCGTCATCTCGTTTTTAGGAGTACTTGTACCCCTGTATATTACCGTTTCTCAGGAAATCGTCCAAAAGCCTCTTGAATGATTCCAGACTATTAGCTGAAATCACTGCTTGCGGCAGTGAGTTCCAGACCCTAACCGCGCGAACTGAGAAGAATCCCCTACGCCCCTTGTGTTTGAATTTTTTTTCTACCAGTTTTAGGTGGTGTCCTCTAGTCTTTGTTACGGAATTTATCGTGAAGAGTTTATTGCTAATGTTGCTATGACTATGGAACATTTTGTATGTGAAAATCATGTCCCCCCTTAATCTCCTTAGTTCCAGCGTGAACATATTTAAATTTAGTAACCGTGTCTCATAGCTCTGGTCCTCCATCCCTTTGATGAGTTTGGTCGCCCTTCGCTGGACTTTCTCCAGTTCAAGGACATCCCCTCTGTGTACCGGTGCCCAAAACTGCACCGCATACTCCAGGTGAGGCCGAACCAGTGATGTGTAGAGTGGCAATATTATAGACTTATCCCTGCAAGACATTCCCTTCTTGATGCAGGACAGAACTCTACTAGCTTTGCTTACCGCAACCTGGCATTGTAATCTATTATTGAGTTTATGGTCTACAGTGACCCCCAAATCTTTCTCCATTTCAGACTTCCCTAGCGGCATACCCATTATTGTGTAACCCATTTGCGTGTTTTTTGTCCCGAAGTGCATAACTTTGCATTTATCAACATTAAACTGCATCTGCCATAAAGTTGCCCACTCCCCTATTTTATCCAGATCCTCTTGTAAAGTTATACTATCTTGGTTTGTTTCTATTACCCTCCCAATTTTGGTATCATCAGCAAACACTGAGATATCGCTGTTTACTCCGTCCCCGATGTCGTTGATAAACAGGTTGAAAAGCATCGGTCCCAGCACAGAACCCTGAGGCACACCGCTAATAACACTAGCCCAGTCTGAAAGGGCGCCATTTATTGATACTCTCTGTACCCGTTCCTTTAGCCAGTTCTCTATCCATGTACACACCCTTCCATCTATGCCCATAGCTCTTAGCTTGTGAAGTAAGCGTTTATGAGGTACCGTATCAAAAGCCTTAGCGAAATCCAAATATACCACATCCACAGACCTCCCTCCATCCAGATCTCTACTTACCCCCTCGTAAAAAGTTAGCAGGTTAGTCTGACAGGAACGGTCTTTCCTAAACCCATGCTGATTATCACTAACTATCCCATTAGCCTGAACAAATTCTACTAAATAGTCCTTAATCATTCCCTCTAGCAGTTTGCACACTACAGATGTAAGACTAACTGGCCTATAATTCCCAGGTTTGCATTTTGCCCCCTTTTTGAAAATTGGAATTACCGTAGCCCTCCGCCAGTCACATGGAACTCTACCAGTCATTAGAGAGTCCTTAAAAATGAGGAATAACGGTCTTGTTATAACCTCGCTTAGTTCCTTAAGTATCTTGGGGTGTAGATTATCCGGTCCCAATGCTTTATTTGCATTAAGTAGACTAAGTCTTTGTTGTATCCCGGGTTCTGTCAACCACATTGCTGTGTTTTGTGATGAACTAGGTATTTTATCAGGGGCGTCAAATCCGTTTCCCTCCTGAGTGTATACTGAGGAGAAGAAAGAGTTTAGTACTTCGGCCCTCTCCTTGTCATTTGTGACTAAATTCCCTCTATCGTCCTTAATTGGGCCTATCTGCTCCTTTCTCACCTTTTTACTGTTTATATATTGGAAAAACTTTTTGGTTTTTTTTTTACATTCTATGGCAATATGTCTTTCGCACTCTATTTTAGCCGTCCGTATTTCTAGTTTGCATCTTTTATTGCTTTCTTTATAGTTGTGGAACGCCAATGACGTCCCCTCTATCTTATATTTTATGAAAGCCATTCGCTTTTCCTTTATGTGATGCTTTACAGTTTTATTCAGCCATACAGGTTTTGTTTTTGATCTTTTACTTTTATTACCCAATGGTATACATTTGGCAATTGCAATATGTAACGTGTTTTTAAAACATTCCCACTTTTGGTCCGTGCTTAGATTGTGAAATACATTTTCCCATTTGATGTCCCCCACTTGGTGGCGCAGTCTATGAAAGTTGGCCCTTCTGAAGTTGAGGGTTTTTGTCCTACCAGCCCTCTTGCTTTTCCTATGATCAATACTGAAAGTGATCGCGTTGTGGTCACTATTGCCCAGAGTCTCCCCCACAACAATATCCTCAATTAACTCCGCATTATTAGTAATTATTAAATCTAGGATGGCATTTTTTCTAGGTGTGTCAGTAAATATACTAAAAGGTTGGTTTCTGGGTTATTCTTAACATCTCGGTATTTTCATCACTCCATAACTGTGTCATTCAGTACTTGGTTCTATTAATTACATTATATGATAATTAAAAAGTACACTGCTGCTTCAAACCCTGCTGTTAGATAACAAAAGCATTTCTCCTGTGCGTAATAGTCATTGACAGGATCCTTGACCTTTAGATGCAGAGGGTAAATAGATGTCTGACAGAGTGACGAGTATCATTATTATTTGATTCAATACCAACAGGGGGTACTACTTAAAGGAGAAGAGTAGTTGAGTACAAAATGTATAAGGAATAAACAGTTTCTCAAGGGGTGTCCCAAACTAAATATAAACGACTCAATTAATGAACCCCCGTAGGGATACACACCCTGGGAATGACCAAATGCCAATAATTTAAAAAAAAAGATCACAACCTTTATTTATCAATAATTATAAAATTTCTATTAAAAACAATAATTAAATCCTGAACCTGCATGATGTAAATATATAGCATATATCAGTAACCTATAAATATGTACAGTACAGGTTACTGATATATGCTATATATTTACATCATGCAGGTTCGGGATTTAAATATTGTTTTTAAAAGAAATGTTATCATTATTGATTAATAAAGGTTGTGATCTTTTTTTTTAATTATTGGTATTTGATAATTATCAGGGTGTGTATCCCTGTGGGGGTTCATTGATTGACTAGTTTATCATTATATTTGGCCCTTATAATGCTATTATGTTGGAACTGTCATGCAGAGTGAGTCATGAGAGAACTCTTGAACCATGACTCCTTCCAAAATAGCAGAAGTTCATTACAGCACAGTGTTGCATGACGCAAGGGTACAGTTTTCTTTTACTCTGCAAACTCCTTTACAGCACTTCTGCTTAAGGGGATAGGGCTCCTGCACACATGCAAACTTCAACGGTTGGAAACTTGTACCCATGCACACACATGTGTAAATTCTGGTAGTGGCATTTACTTGTGTAAACCCACGTACAGCATTTCCTGTGCATATATTCTGATGGACAGAAAAACACAGTAACTGGGGCTCCTAGGTGCTGCAAATACAGGTGCAATTGACGCTGTATGCAGTGGTGTATTTTGGTTCTGTGCTGCCCTAGGCAAGACTAAATTTTGGCACCCCCTTCCTGTTTAAGACATTTTGCTTAACCATTTTTTCTCCTAATGGCAGGTGAGGCTGCCCCCCTGGATAGTGCCTCCCTCGGCAAATGCCTAGTTTGCCGTTGTGCTAGATACACCCCTAGCTGTATGTCAATATGCCTGTATTTGCACCCGTGTACATGAGCCCTTACTTTAGGCAAAATAAAAAAAAATGACATAAATGATGCAATCAAATACAGTGATACCTCGGTTTACGAGTAACTTGGTTTGCGAGTGTTCCGCAAGACGAGCAAACATTTCTGAAAAAGTTTGCCTCGATATACGAGTGATTGTCTTGCAATATGAGCAGGACGTGATGCCGATCACAGGGATTGTGGGTGATCATCTCGGTCATCTGTCCGTGCGACTGTATATACTGTACAATGGCCCCAAAGCCCCAAAAAGCTCAAAAGAAAGGCGATAAGAAGGAGATGATAGCTGAAAAGAGAGGCGGTAAGAAGGAGATGATTACAGTGGCAGCAAAGAAGGAAATGATTGAGAAGTACGAACGAGGTATGCGAGTGATCGAAATTGCAAGATTGTATAAGAAGTCTACGTCGACCATTTTCACAATATTAAAAAAGAAAGAAGAAATAAGGGGGGTAGATGCAGCAAAAGGAGTCACAAGAATATCAAAGCAACGGCCACCTGTTCTGGAAGATGTAGAAAAGTTGCTTCTGGTTTGGATAAATGAGAGGCAACTAGCAGATGATACTGTGAGTGAGAACATTATCTGTGAGAAGGCAAAGGCCTTGCATACCGACCTCATAAGTAAACTGCCGGGTCCAAGTACATCTACAGAAAATGAAGAACTCTTTGGTTTGATAATTTTAAGAGGAGAAGTGGCATCCATAGTGTTGTGAGGCACGGAGAGGCTGCGAGTTCAGACATTAAGGCAGCTGAGGCATTCGCTACCGAGTTCCAGAAGCTCATGTGTTTCCGAGGGTTACCTGGCGGAGCAAATTTTTAACTGCGATGAGACGGGGCTTTTTTGGAAAAAGATGCCAAAGAGGACCTACATTACAGAAGAAGAGAATGCAATGCCCGGTCACAAGCCCATGAAAGACCGTCTTACCCTCTTGTTTTGTGCTAATGCAAGTGGGGAATTCAAAGTCAAGCCCCTGCTCGTGTATCATTCCGAGAATCCACGAGCCTTCAAGAAATGTAAGGTGCAGAAGAGCCAGTTAAATGTTATGTGGAGGTCCAACAGCAAGGCTTGGGTCACTCGCATCTTGTTCGTTGAGTGGATCAACGAGGTCTTTGTTCCTGCAGTGAAGAAATACCTTTTAGAAAAGAATCTGCCACTCAAAGCATTGCTGATTATGGATAATGCTTCTGCTCATCCTCCAGGCCTTGAGGACGACTTACTGGAAAAATTCGAGTTCATTAGGGTTAAGTTCCTTCCTCCTAACACCACTCCAATCCTCCAGCCAATGGATCAACAAGTCATTTCCAACTTTAAAAAGCTTTACACCAAAGCACTATTTCAGCGATGCTTTGAGGTGACCGGAGGAACAAACCTTACCCTTCGAGAGTTTTGGAAAAATAATTTTCATATCGTGAACTGCCTCAAGATCATCGATAAAGCATGGGATGGGGTCACCAAGAGAACCCTGAATTCTGCTTGGAGAAAGCTGTGGCCTGATTGCGTTTTTGGACATGGATTAGAGGGGCCTGCTTATGAACAGGAGTCGCCAGTTGTCGATGAAATTGACAACTGCACCACCCGAATAAGGCTGTAGCAGTGCGAGCGATGAATCTGTTTAACGACAATGCAATGTCACATTTCCGCGAAATCCTCAAAAGGAGGCAAAAGCAAGTGTCATTGGATAGATTCCTTGTGAAGGTTTCACAAAATGAAAAAGATTCCATTGAGCCAAGAGATAGCAGTGATTCCTTGAGTGATAGTGAAAGTCGCCCTACACAATAATTCTCCTCTCTCTCGTCTCCCTCACACCAGCCACAAAGGTACAGTACCTGTAATTGGTTTATTTTTCTTTATATTTTGTACAGTATTATATTACAGTACAGTATTGTAATCATTTTATATGAATATTTTTGGGTTGTGGAACGAATCATCTGAGTTTCCATTATTTCCTATGGGGAAATTCGCTTTGATATACAAGCGCTTTGGATTACAAGCATGCTTCCGGAACGAATTATGCTCTTAAACCAAGGTATCACTGTAGTCAAGCCCCCTAGTACTAGTCAGTGTATCTCTAATTAATTTGTTATGCTCTCAAGATAGGTCACATAATTGCTACCAAGTAATAAAATAAACCAAAAGATCAATTAAAGTAGCTTAAAATGGCCATTCATTGGCACAAAACTCTTTAAAGAAAATTAGCATTAGCCCAATTTTATATAAACATTTTTAGGTATATATTCTTTAAACTGGTATAGACCCATATGGGTTGTGTAAAGAGAGAGCACAACAAATGTGATTTCTATAAAGGATTCACCTATATGACACAGAAATTGATGGCAGCAACACTTGTTGGGACAGGGCAACAAAAACTTGGCAAAGTAAGTTGTACTAACAAGAAAGAGCTAGAAGAACTAATTAGGTTGATTGGCAACAGGTCAGTAATATGATTGGGTATAAAAAGAGCATCTTAGAGAGTCAGTGTGTCTCAGAAGTAAACATGGGCAGAGGTTCACCACTCTATGAACAGCTGCGTCTAAAAATTGTTGAACAATTTCATAATAATGTTCTTCAACATAAAATTGCAAAGACTTTCAATATATCACAATCCACAGTACATAACATCACCATCTGTGTGCAAGGGACAAGGTCGAAATGCAATATTGGATGGCAAAATTGGTGATCTTCGGGTCACCGGACGGTACTGCATTAGAAACAGTCATGATGCTGTGATGGATATCACTGCATGGGCTCAGGAATACTTTGAAAAATCACTGTCTGTGGACACAGCTCGCTGTGCCATTTAAAAATGCAAGTCAAAGCTCTATCATGCAAAGAAGAAGCCATATCTGAACATGTTCCAAAAAGGTTGCTGTCTTCTCTGGGCCAAAGCTCATTTAAAATGGTCTGTTGCAAAGTGGGAAAACTCTTCTGTGGTAAGACTAATCGAAATTCTTTTTGGCAACAATAAGGGCTACATTCTCTGCACTAAAGAGGAGAGGGACCTTTTGGCTTGTTATCAGCGCTCATTTCAAAAGCCTGCATCTCTGATGGTATGGAGGTGCATTAGTGTGTATGGAATGGGCAGCTTGCACATCCGGAAACGTCTTTTTCAGGGAAGGCCTTGCATATTTTAGCAGGACAATGCTAAACCACCTACTGCATCTTCGACAAAAGCATAGCTTAATGCTTAACTGGTCTGTCTGCAGTCCAGACCTTTCACCAATTGAAAATATTTGCCACATCTTGAAATAAAAAATACGACAAAGAAGACCCAAGACCTTTGAGCAGTTAGGGGTCTATTCACGAAGCTGCCGAAGGATCTGGCCGTAGCTTCGAAGGGGTGCTGTTTCACTTCAGATCGGTCATTCACTCGGCTGCCCTCGGCGGCTTCGTGAATAGACCCCTTAGAATCCTATATCAGGCAAAAATGGGCCAACATTCCTCTCTTAAAACTCCAGCAACTGGTCTCCTCAGTTCCCAGACATTTACACAGTGTTGTTAAAAAAGAGGGGATGCTATGCCCTGGTAGACATGGCCCTGTCCCAACATTTTTGAGAAGTGTTGCTGCCATCAATTTCAGAATTACTTCTTATCTTAAAATGGTACATTTTCTCAGTTTAAACATTTAATATGTTTTCTAGTTTCTATTCTGAATAAAATATGGGTTCATGAGATTTGCAAATCATTGCATTCTGTTTTTATGTAGATTGTATACAGTGTCCCAGCTTTTTTGGAATTGGAGTTGTAAAAATTAAGCTAGAGTCAAACACACACACACACACACACACACACACTATATAAAGAGAGTTCATAAAAAGTATATATATGTTTTATGTGAAACAATGGGGTGGAATAATCTGTGGCTGACTACAGACTGATTTTGCTTTGTGCATTTATTAAAAAAGCACCTATTTGGCAGTTCACCTGTGCATAGCCCACGTTTCATGTGTACAGAGGGCTTGATGACCTTCTGATCCAAACTAATCAACCTATTGCATTGAACAGCATGGCATGTGCTTGTATGGCTTTTGTGCAATGCTTTACCAACCATGTGAACTTTTCTATTGAACTAGACAAAAGGCAATTAAAAAATGTCACACCATTTTGTTTAATATCATTAAAGAACAAACACAATGTAAGATCAATATCCAGTGATTCAGGGATTTCTGTAAATTAATATATGGTAGTAGTTAAACATGTATTAATATGTCTTGAAGCTGCTCTGGGGTTGAACATACATCTGGGGTTCTGATTCACTACACCACCTGGGTCTTTACATTTTGTTCCATTGGGGTATCAAGTACTCTTCCTACAGCGTCATGGATGGACACTTCAGATATGAGAGAAATCATAGTTAAATTATAAATTGGACCACAACATATATGTTTTCAGATACTGCGAACTATGAGAAAAAAAATACAAATGTAGGTAGCTTGGATGTTCCACAAGTTATGTACCCTTTCATGTTTTTCAGACTTGTGGTTCACTTGAAAAAAAATGAAACGTTGCGTTTGTATGGTCTAAGGATGTTAATAAAACAAAATACTGTTGGTGCTATAAACATTGATTCTGTTCTGCTGATTCATGCAGGTCAATTTTCAAAATAAAAGCTGTGGAGAATAGGGAGGCCTTTGCTCGATTTTATGTCTTGCCAGCTTTTTCTCCTAACAGCTGCCATAACAGAGCCTGAAGAAGGCAGGTTTTCTTCCTGGTACTAGTTGGATTTGTAAAAAGTTAACAATATTGTTCCTTTTGGTTTGGCAAGAAACAGTCCTGTAAATTAGCTTGAAAAGAAGTATCTCAGGTGTTTGTGTCATAAAATCATTGTACATGATTTTTTTGGGGTAGCGGATGATGAATCTAGAATTATGTTGATGAAATAGTTGTCTGTTCCTTTGCTCTCTCTCAATAAATATCAATTATATCTTTATACAAGAACACACTAAACAAAAAAAGATCATGTATCTATATACAGAAATGATGTTGGAATGTAGTGAAAGAGACCTCTCAGGGTGAAGGATTTGTACTCCGTTTACTGTCTTCCTTCCAAACTTGCCCCATCCTGTAGAAATGTATCTTTCTGTGAGCAAAGTACATTTTGCTTGAAAGGGCATATAGTGCATTCAGGCAGACATCAAGGACATGCAGCCTAGATGTCTCCTAACCAGAACAAGCCCATTTTCTAGCATCCTCTTAGTTTACGTGTTGCCAGCATTATACTGCTTCTGGTTTTCTCCCCATTGATGGAAATCAAAGAATCAGCTGTCCTAAAAAAGAAAGAATGAACAATCTAATCACTAGTGTTATAATCGTAAAAGCATTTCTGCTTTAAATCTAGCTATGCAGCATGCTTCTTACACATATATTCATGGAAAACTTAAGTTAACATAAAGTCACCAGCAGCAGACAGATACACCAAGAAGCTACTGTGCACGACCAATTGTTGGGCCACCATTCAACCACTGGCCAAGTAAAAACACAGATTCACTGTGTATCAATTAACAGCTAGATAGTGAGTAAGTGAGCAGTGTCCAAGCCTATGTGACATTAATATGGTCACCCAGCACCCATCTGATCCACATGTAGTAAAAATGGGGCCCATAGTCTTCACAAGTGGTATGTGTTCCTAAATGTCAGGCTATATTTTTGTTATATTTTCAATTATAGGCTGCCGCAGAACTTGGGCTGTAGTTGAACTGTAATTTTAAGTAAAACATTTTCCATAATTTAGCTGAATGCAAGTTAAAAATTATGTCATTAGTTGCTACTGCCAAAGCTAGATTGAACAACATATAAGTAGTTTGTTTGTTGTAAGAACCTACAGAACTAGGATGGGAAATCATACAATTGTGGAATATTATTTTTTTCTTACATTTGCTATACATTTTTATAACTTTACTATAATGTATTGTTTGACATTTAGTTCTTCATTTAAAAACTTAGGGGCTTCGGTCATTCACTCGGCTGCCTACGGCAGCTTAGTGAATAGACCCCTTAGAATAAGTTTGTAAATGCCTAGGTTTTCTGTTGCTCTGTTTTGGCTTAATTATGAAAAAAAGTTTGCATTTAGAAGTGCAGTTTTGCCTTCATAGGCAACATAAGAAATAATATAAAAATACTACCAATTAATGAGAAAAATGATAAAACATTCATGTGCATTATACTTTTGTTGTTTAACCACTAGCTGACCGGGGTGTTTATATCCCCTTCCTGTCCAGGCCATTTTTCAGTATTCAGCGCTGTGGTACTTTGATTGACGTTTATTCTGTCATGCAACGCTGTACTGAAATTAATTTTATACCATTTCTTGGGGGCAGATAGAGCTTTCTTTTGGTGGTATTTAATCACCACTGGTGTTTTTTTTTATAACAAAAAAAGTAGCGAATATTTAAAAAAAATGGTTTTCCCTTTATTAATTTAGAAAACAATTATTTTTAGGGCTGCAACTACTAATCATTATTTTTACCCAATTGTTTGGTAAAATATAAAAGGCAGGGTCACGTCAGGTAATTAGACACCAAACAAGTCAAGCCTTAAAATTGCGAGCACCCACGAAATCGCAGAAAACCACCATGGCCAAAATTTGCCATAGGCAACGCTTTAAAAGATTTTACCGTTTATCAGTTTAGTGTTATCAGTGATTGATGGCCCTAGAATTATTGCTCTCACTGTGACGTTCACGGCGATATGTAACACGTGCAGCATAATTGGAGCAATCACCGTTTTTGCGTGTAGGCACATGTAACACATTTTTGCGCATCTATGTGGGGGTGGGGGACTTTTAAAAAATGTTGTGGGTTTTTTTTGTTTTTGTGTGTAAATTTGTATTTATTTTGTGAGCATTTTTTTTTTTACTTTTTTTTTTTTACACTTAACTTTATTGTTATCACATAGGGTGCTCCTATGTGATAACACATTACAGTTACATGTCCCCTTTATGGAGACATCAGGGGTCTCTAAGACCCCTAATGTCACCTAGGGACCCCCAGAGAAGCTGATGAAGCACAGATCTGCTTCATCAGCTTCTCTCCGGTTTCTGTACCGGAGAGTGGCAGAGGAATGCGGAAGTTATGTAATGTACATCAATTCCTGCATTCAGAGACCGGGAGGAGAGCGGAGGGAGCTCGTGGACTAATCGCCCCCCGTTCTCAGTGAACACAGCCACATCGCCCGGGACGGATGGACACCGGGATCGCGGGGGAAAACGACGCCGGCAGGGACAACAACGGCGACGAGAGGTAAGGAGGGGGGGCACACCCTCACTTGCATCATACAAGCGATCGGGTGTATTTACAGACGCCGGGCCGCTTAAATGTAAACGCCCATCGCTGGCCGTTTAAAATCCTGGCGGGTTCCCGCTCATGCGCGCCAGGGGGCACGAGTGGGCGCGGGCACGAAGGACGTCTAAAGACGCCCACCCGCATCCAGGAGACTCCCATCCGGCCGTCTTTCAACGATCGGTGGACCGGAAGTGGTTAAACATATGCAGTATCTGCCTCAGATTGGTTTATTGTGTGTTTCCCCTTTTGCATCATCTTTTTTATAAGTTTACATTTGTTGCACGTTCCCATTCCCATCAGCCTAAGTTAAATAAATATTTTAAAATGTCTGCTTACATTTTCACTTAATGTTTTACCGAAAAGTCCAAAACTAAACTTTTTCCCTGCTATATAAGTGTTAAGGAGGGGGCTGGAGAGTTAAAGTAGTATTAAACTCTAAAACATTTTTTGTAACTGAATTCAGTTCAAGCAAATATACATTGCCTAGCAAAATATTTCTTTACATTTTTGCACAATCACTTACAGTCATCATCTTTTAGAACATCTGGCTTCAACTCCCTCAGCTCGGCTTACCTGAACTTTCTGTCCAGTACAAGATCACAAGGGACAGAGCAATCTCCAGCAGCTGTCCACCTACTAGCTTGGACAAAGGAGAGGGCAGGAGGGGTGGCTTGCCTTGCTGCGCCTGTGTGTTTGTGGAGACACACAACTTACTAGCACACACAAGGGAGACTCCATAGGACCCTGCAAGGGAAAGGAGACATCCTAAAACAGGATATCAGGGTCAGTGCTCAGGGGACCAGCTGATTCTGGAGGAAGATAAAAATTGCAAAAATCAAGGAGCAGCATCTGTTTTTAAGTGATTTAATCATTTGAAATAGCTTAAAAACTTTTTGACTTTAATATGACTTTAACATTTACCATAATTATGCCTGTCTGCACTGTGCTGCCAGAGCTCATTATCAGCTGTAAACTAGATTTTAACACTCTCTGTCCTAACAGTTCAAATTAAGGGTTTCTTGGTTTGTATGTTAATGAGAGAAACTCTGTCCACACTGTAACCTTTCACTTTCACGTCTAAATTGTTCAGAGTAGCTTGCAATTTGCCCAAAGGCCTGCTCCAAAGAAACAACTAGAACGGTAAAAAATATTTTTTTTAAAATAATTTTTTGGGTATGCTGTATGAAAAAGATCACATAACGCACAATTAATAGGGTTTTTTCACATAACTGCAAAAGTGAAAATATTCTTTAACACTTGGACTAAGTATTCTAATTTATAAACACATATTGTATTACCTCTGTACTGCTCAGTTCACTCCTGGTATCTGTCCCATTGTATTCTTGAAGTTCCGTAGCCTGCACTTCCATAATGTCCGTGTTGGGGTGAAGGTTTGTCTTTTCATTCTCCCATTTAGCAAAACCCTTGTTCTTTGATGACTTCCCATAGAATTTACATTTCATTTTAGGAAAAGTATGAGGACCGGTGTCACTCCAGCCAGAATCCGGCCACACAGGATCTGTTTGCGTTGCCTGGCTGGTAGTTGAGCGTTGTAATCGCACCGAAATCTTCCTAGAAGAACCAGTGACGAGAGTTATTGCTCGTCCTTCTAGATCGTGATTTTCTCTTTCAGGAGAAGGAAAGGCAAACACTTCATCTTGTGCTACAAAAAACAGAAATATATTATTTTCCATATACTGTATCTCTTTTAAATGTTGGGGATTGTGTGGCTTGTTGGTGGAAAATATAACACCAAGTAAAACCTTTAATTTTTATCGTTTTTTAACCTTACTTTAAACCTATGCTAGTAGCCATTTTTTTTTTCTTTTTTTAGTTTTCTAAAGAGTGGGAGAGAGTTAAATGTGTCTTGTTTGATGTCCCTATGATGCCCAAACAAGAAATGCACAGACAAAAATAAAAACATTGTTAGAAGTACTGTTTCCCTCTCTACTATAAATGTGGTTTTGTTTTGCCAGTGTCACTTTGTCCTGACAGTAAGGGAAAATCTCCCCAATATTAACACACATGGCAATAAAACATTGTTTTTTTTATTCAAAATAAAATAAAAACTTTTAGCTAAAGGTAAACTATAAAAAGTTTACACTATTGCAATTCTGCTTCTCTTTGCATGGCATAGAAAACAATAAAAGCACAGGGAAGGCACTAACATGGTTAAATATATTTATAAATGATTTATATAAATAAATGTATCAAAAGTATAGAACAGACTCGGGTATTTTACTGCATTTAATAACCCAACATTTTGTTCTGTCATATAATACCTGGAGCCAGAGATGGACTGCTTGGAAGGGATCCATGGCTACTTCCAATAGATGTTCCTCTGGAAAGTTTTCTGCAAGCTAGCACAAGGAGGTCCTTACATTGTTTATGACAATTAGCACCACAATCTGAAAAGGAAATAAAGCTTATTTAAACACTACATGTTAATTGGGAGCATTTTGATGTTTTACAAATAGGGTTTTACATATACCATCATTCACTGAAGTTATTAAAAACCCGGTGGAGATTTATTTGAAAACAACAATAAACATAAATGGCAAAAAACAATGGAGAAAGGACATTGTCAGTGCCAAGCCAAAGGTCAGATGCCAAAGTGGGAAGTCAGCCGAACCGGGTCAGGGAACACTGAGAGCAGGCAGAATGGAAAGAATAGCTGGAGTCAGGAACCAGGAGATCAGTCAGCCAGAGCCAGGGTCATACACGCAGAACAGGAACAACTGCAGAGCACTTGGTAGATCAGAACACACGCAAGGGCGGAGACTGAATGGATATGCCGATGGGTAAATACTGAACTGGTGTTACATCATCATTCTGAGACAGGAATTAGTCAGACGTTTTGTCAGTAGTTGCAGAATGATGATGCTTACATGTTTGGTCATAAGAGGGCACCAAAGAGGAACAAACAGTGTCACACACACTCCACACAAGACAGGCTGGAGGCAACTGGACAAGGAAGGGTAAGAAACCCTGACCCCCCATCTAAGACTATACCCTGCATCATCCAAGGACAAACATACCCTGCATCACCTAAGACAGAAATGTAGACAGATTTAGAAATTTACCTTTGCACTTGCATCCTTGTTTGATGATACCCCATAGCTAAAATGAAAGACAGTT
Organism: Nanorana parkeri; assembly: GCF_000935625.1. Taxonomy (NCBI): domain Eukaryota; kingdom Metazoa; phylum Chordata; class Amphibia; order Anura; family Dicroglossidae; genus Nanorana; species Nanorana parkeri. The sequence goes on along the minus strand of NW_017306368.1, from coordinate 1,416,794 downwards.
CAGTTAATCAATGCAGCAAGGGAAACAAGAAGGAAATCTAGGTCATAAAGAAGGAAGAAGAAAAAGCTATGACACAATAAACAGGATACACCAACACCCTTCCTGTCATCAACAGCTTTAGTGCATGAGGATTTTCACTGATGTCTTTCTAGACTTCTCACTAATAAAAAAGATTTAATGATCTTAGCAAACCAAGGGCATATCTTCAAATACTAAAAAAATGCAAGTATCTGACCAAAGTGAGAATAATGTTAAACCTGTCTCCCTACTGAAACAGCATTAGTCACAGTCTTTTTCTACCCTAGTGTATGATAAATAGTACTAGTAGCTTGCATATCTATGAATTACAGTGTATTTGTTACATACACATTTTTGTTGTTAACTCTTTTTTTTTTTACAGCTGTGAGATTTCTTGTTATACTTTTAATTATTTATGCAGCAGAAACATATATCAATAGCATGCAGACTACATAATTTACTGTTCTGCCTGTCCCCAATAGAGCTTAGAGTGTAATGTCCATTCCTAATGCACACATATGGACACTCAAACTATACTGTGTGCTGTTATTTAAATTTAACTGAAATACTTGCAGTGATTATGTCTTGCTGCATTCTTACTGTAGACCCAGTGCTTAGTACCTCTTCTCAATACCTCTGTCTTCCAGCCTATTGATGTCCTTTGATGCCGGATGCCTTTAGTATTTTATTTGTCTTTTTTTTTTTTTGAAGAGTCGTCAATTCTACTTAAAGTGTATTTCCTCGTCCGCAGCCAAATTGGGATAAGACCTATTTTATATCTGTAACATGTTCTCATTCACATTAAAAAAAAATGCTTCTTGCAGTTTAAATTGTTTTTACATGGATTAGGGTTTTAAGGGTTAACATTTCTTCTAGTTTCTATTTCTTTGAAATGTTAGGAGGGGCTGTAAGGGGTGAGGGGCCTGAGGTGGTTTGCCTATTGTATGTTAATGAAGCTTATCAGATAAACACAATCCTCAAATTTCAGTCACAAGCCTTTCCTTAAGGACAGATCACTGCGAAAGGGCTAAGAAAAACCTGCTATCAGCCATCTTGCCTGATTGAACATCTAAAAAGTAAGACTTTTTTTTTTAAGTTATTTTTCAGTATGCTGGGTGAATAGGAACACATAACGAAAATATGGAGAGGGTTTTCCTAAATTTGGTTTACACTTTAAGCAGAGAAACTGACTTTGTTGAGAGAAACAAGATGTTTCACTGCAGTTGCGCACGACTGGCTGGCCTGCTACAAACCATTGGTAAGGATAGGTGGTGGAAAAATATATATCTTTTTTAAACTACAAAAATTAATCTATAGCAAAGAAGGAGTCTAAAAAGAGGAACATATTTTAATTAAGATGTCGTTTAGCGATGTATGAATCATTATTCATGTAATGTAAATAATCATATTGAAATGTATTAATGTTTTGAACCTATTAAAAGGTATATTTAAAGGAGAAGTATTGGCAGAGTAAAATATACTCATCCCAATACTTACTGCAGGTGTCACATGCCGGCTGCATAGATTGATAGCGGAGTGATCACAAACCACTGATCGCTCAGCTCACGGTCTACTCCCTGCAGTGAGAAGTGTCTGTCAGTCACCGTCGCTCATTGGAGGGACAGCGAAGGGAAAGGGGGCAGGCACAGCTGGCTCTGGCTCTAGGGTGCAGAGCCAGCTGTCCATAACAATATTGTCAGGATCTTTCCCGGCTGCAGCACTACTCTGCGCTGTCAGCAAATAGCAGGCAGCAGCCCGCTAGATGCTGAGTTTGGGTAACAGGAGTACATTAGTAAATGTCCTCCTTTGACCCATAAGTGAACTAAAGGTTTCACATAAGAGAACTAAAGGTTTGGCTTTAGTTCTCTTTTAATTATAGATTGTATGTGTATGGGGGCAGCCATGTCATACTTCCTGTTTAGTAATGCAGCACAGTGTGACTTAGCTCTCTGCAAGTCTACAGAGTGCTAGGGTGACAGATTTCCAGTTTTCAACAATATGTAATTTCTTCCTCGATTATGAAATATTCCTATTAATAATTTTGTCACGCATAGAGTTGTAGTGAGCTGTACTCCCAGCATATATGATCTCAAATTATAGCTCTATATAAATGTATGAGGTTTTATTGTACAGGCATGAAACCTTTTTTGCTAAAAGTGAATTTTAAGTCCTTTAAAGTGAGCTTTAAGGCATCCTAAGGTGTGAACATATATTATTTTATCCTACCTTTGTGTTTTATTTGTTTTGTTTTTGTTTTCTGCTTTTATTTATTAATGAATGAATGTACTTTCCAGTTGAAGGCAGGGGAAACATTTTTCAAAATGTGGCATAGTGTTTCCTATTTACTGTTAATATTCTTGCCACATATCATGCAGTAGGCCCTAAAATGTTTCATGAGTTTTACTTTGCAGGATAACTTCATACAAAGCATTGCAATAATCTGTGACAGACTTGAATGTAAAGTGTATTTACAGCCCAATAAAATGTACATACAAATCCTGCACAGTGCTCGCAGAAAGTTGGCTTTAAATATGTCATCTCCTGGAAGTTGTGCACAAAGCCAGGACCCATTTTACAATGAAACTGAGACTTAGCCCTTAGAAAGTAGGCCATCATTTCATCCTTACTGATAAGACCATCCCTGTAATGATAAAACAAAAATATGAATCAATTGACTTTATTATTGGATCAATTCCCTGCTATTCTCCAGTGGTCACCACAAGCCCCTTTCTTTCTCTTTCCCCCTTTTGATATACATCCCTGTAATGAGAGGAAAAATAGCTTTATTAAAGTAACTAATTCATATTTTTATTGCTGATATGGCTATGCATGTAAAAATATATCACATAAAATACATGTATGTCATTTATTTTTTATCATTTTGTTTTGTAGCTTGTTCACCTAAGCAATGGATGATGCCATTAAAAAAAAGGAATCCCATATATATTATTGTAGATACTTACAGTATATTACACCCGATATACTGTTCATTAGAAATGTCATGGTACTGCTTTATAATCAACTTATAAGTGGCAATTTCAGGAATAATTAAGCAGGACTCCAGCTACTTTTATTTAGAGGGTTATTTACCAAGGAGCCGAAGGATCTAGCAGTAGCTTCGGCTAATCCTTCATCTCACTTCGGCCGCCCGAGCCTTTTGGTTCAGTCGAACTGAAGGGCTGCTGTACGGGCTATTTAATATAGCCTGATTGTTTATATTTTGCAGGCATCTGTCAAATTGTCATTTTGCGGCAGCAGTTTGTCGTGTGCGGTCGGGTCGGCTGGTGTTGGTTTTTGTTTTGCCAAGTCGTCGTTGTGGACAACAATGTTGTGGATGTTGTGATTGACCCTAGGTTTACGTTGTTGGATCAATTTTTGGGATTTTTTATTAAAATAAAGGAATTGTCAAAAGTGTGGGCTCTTTATTTAACTTTTGATTTAACACTTTAGTGAATGGGTAGTGGTACAAGTACCCCTTACTCATTCACAAGGTGGGAACGCATCTGGGTGCCCCTTTATGAAAGGAGTACCCCAATGCAAATAAGCCCCCCTGCCCACAGACCCCCACAACCAACGCCCCAGGGCTTGTGGGGAAGAGGCCCTTGTCCTCATTGGCATGCGGACAAGGTGCTTTTCCAGGGGGGAGCCTGGAAAAGCACCCTCCCAGTGCCGAGGGCATGTGGCCTGGTATGGCAGGGAGGGGGGGACGCTCGCTCGTCCCCCTCTTTCCTGCCCTGCCAGGCCTGTGCTCGGATCAAGGGTCTGGTATGGAATTTTAGGGGGACCTCATGTTTTTTTTCCCCATTTTTGGGGGTGGAATTCCTCCTTAAAATTGGGAGGGGGACCCCACGCTGTTTTTTTTTCTTTTCTTTACATTTTTCTTTCCTTAACTTTTTTCTTTTTCTTTTTTTACATTTATTTAAATTAGATTATATTATTTTTCTTCTTTTGTTTACATTTCTTTATTCTGCTTGCTACCTTGGAGGTAGCGAGCAGAATAGCCAAGCTGAATGCCACTTGGCTATTCACTCACTGCCGTTTGGCCCCTATGAGAATAGTGGGCGAACGGCAGCGAGTAAACTGCTGGAGGTTCGACTCAGTCGATCCAGATGTTGGATCGGCTGAGTCGAACTAGTGGTGGACCTAATGAACAAGGGCCCTGGTGCAAGATTTTATCTTGAGTCTCACCTCCCAAGAGGGAGGGGGGCATGGTAGCGGATCACACTGGCCCTCCAACCTCCCAACCCCACCTCCGGCACTCTCTAATGTGGCTTTTTATATTTTACAAAACAAATGGATATTATATTGTAATATATAATATAGTATATTTCAGTATTCAGCACTGCGGTACTTTTGACTGATGTTTATTCAGTCATGCAATGCTGTACTGAAACACATTTTATACAGTTTTTTGGGGGCAGATAGAGCTTTCTTTTGGTGGTATTTAATCACCACTGGGGTTTTTATTTTTTACTATATAACAAAAAAGTACCATACATTTTGGAAAAAAACCCTGTTTACATTTCTGACAGTTTCCCCACTCATGTGCGCGAGCGGGGGAGGAGATGGACGTCTTAAGACGCCCTCCCGCTCCAATAAGGCTCCCATCCGGCCATTCAGGCATTTTTTACTACGTTTTTGGGTTTGATATAGAGTTGCGCTAATATATTTCAGAATATATATATATATTGTTTTGGGGTTTTAAGTACTTTTCAGGCACAAAATGTAGATTATAACTTGAGACTTAGTACACAGTGGCATGCAGCCTTTTAAGTCAGACAGTGAGTTATAATTCTGCTTTAAATTATGAAATGCCTAGGTGAGGAGTACAAAGTAGCAACTGGTCAAGCTGTTTAAAAATACAGTGGCACTATGGGCAAACAAATGCCATTGTAATGTCCCTCGGGTTTGCGGCTCCCCCCGACTGCGTTCCAGGCTGGAACGCATCGGCCGGGGAGACCGCCGCAGGCCTCCTCCCCCATGACGGAAGCTACTGTGCGTTCCAAGCTGGAACGCGGAAGTAAGCCGCGGCCGCGTGATGTCACGGCCGCGGGCTATTTAAACCTGCCGGGAATGCTGTGGGGTGTTCGATGATTGGGATCATTGCCCAAACACTCCAGGATCCTCACCAACCTGCCTCGAACCTTTCCGAACGGATCCTAACATATCCCCAGCAGCCAGCCTCCACTGGACTCCTCTTGAATGCAGCTGATCGCTCATACAACCAAACCGCCATATATGTCATGTAGTCTGTTACTCGCATTAACACAGGCGTTTTTGTGAGTTGCCTTTATTCGTTTTATCACATGGGGGGGCTTGTAAGCCCCTCTATGTGATAGCAGTCAAAGTAAAGTTAAAAAAAAAAGAAGCTTTTTCAATTAAAATTAAATACAATTAATCTAATAATAATACAAACAAATGTTTAAAGTTTGGGTGCAAAAAATGAAAAAAGGGCCTCAGTCATGAAGGGGTTAAACAAACTTCTCACTTCTCTATAGTGATGCTCCCTCCCTGGTCTAACCAGCGAGGTGATGCTTTTGTCACAGCTCCCTTGGTGGCGAATTCTATCCTATAGTGTTTGTAACTCTTTAAGAATTAACATGGACTGATTTAAAATATTGTAAACTGAAGTGGACATTTGAAAATCTCGGCTATGTTTTTTTTTGAAAGCATCAAGAATTAAGATGGAATAATTTGGACATCATCAAATCAAAAAATTACATACAAACAATTGCATTATTGATATCTATTAGCATAGGCCATAAGTATCACTGATCAGAATGTTTTGTTGAATGTGGTAACAACATTAGCGATCGTGGTAACAACATTAGCGATAAACTGTTTAAAATTAACTCCATTACAAAAACTAGAGGCCATAACCATAAATTGGTGTGAAAAAAATTCCAGCACAAGGGGCGAAGGGGGTTCTTCACAGTAAGATCAGTTAGGGTCTGGAACTCACTGCCACAGGCGGTGATTTCAGCAAAGAATGTGGAATTGTTCAAGAAACTTTTGGACGATTTCTTAAGGGACCGTAATATACAGGGGTACAGGTACTCCTAGAATTAGATCCTAATAGGTTGGACTTGATGGACTAATGTATTTATTCAACCTCAAATACTATGTAATATAAATCAGTAACACATCAACAACTTTATCATAACTTGAATGAATAATGCATAAGTAAACTTACTGATCCTTGTCTAGAACACAGAAGGAGTCCAGAAATGGGAAGTTAGCAGCAATGCTTTCAAAATCTTCTTGAGAAATATACCCATCATGATCATGGTCATAGTTTCTAAAAACAGACTTCAACATATATTCTGCATGTTAATTGAGGTTAATATTATACTTATTAACATATCATTCACTATCATTTACATTTTTTATATTGGTAGTCTTCCATGGATGGCTCAGGCAAGCAATAATCATTAAGTTAAGGACCCATTTTAATTTTTTCAGTCCATTTTAAATACTACCATACAGTGGCCACTAATGTAATGCTGACAGATACAGCTATTAATTTTCTTATTTTCCTTGCTACTCTGTATCTGAATATTACCTGTTGAGGTCTGTTTAACCCTGTGCACAGAAGATGTGGAAAATTAGGTGTAAGACCTCCAAATATAAAGCAAAAACTTGATGTACCAAAGTGGCTATAAATAAATACACTTATTAGAGACGGTAAGAGGTATTGTCACAGTAATACCTTTTAGCGGCTATCTAAAAATATCTAATAAATACAAGCTTTTTGGAGCCCAGAAGCCCAAAAGTATGGCAAAATACAAAGAATGTATACAGACTGTGAATAAAGGCATTGTATACAGATACAATTTCAATTGGATAGTAAAAGATGACATAGATAAAAGACTATTTTAATTGGCAGACTTTAGAGGATCACTAATTAGCACTACAGTGTGAAAGATCAAAAAGTCTGACTATGTTAAGATACTCATGGCAGTCAGTTTACATAAGGCACCATAAATTTGTGGTGCCTTATGTAAACTGACTTTATGTAAATAAAGTTTAACTCTATCTGTAGTCTAGTTACCCTTTTACTGCCACTGACCTGCCCCACATATCATGACAATCAAAGGTTTAAAACAAGTTCACGACTGCTGTGAGGTTGTTTTAGTTCTTTCTTGCAGGCTTCTAACATTCTGGTGAAAGTGATCCAATAAATACTTATTTCCTATGCTCTCAGATTCATCCAGTGGCCATGCAGTTTTACATTACATTACATTCGACTTGAAAAGAAAATATAATAAGATTTGTTTCTGCCTCTATTTGCACAGAAAGAATGTTCACATAGATTCGTAGGGTGAATGGCTCTGAGAATTGTTTATAAATAGACCCCTAAGTGCCTGAAAACCATTTTTGACATGGCTTTCGAATTTTAAAGTGTTTGTTGCTCCATATTATCATTTTATTCATACAGATATTTGTATGTTTTCCCTCTAGGGGCTTTTTGTATATGGGACAGTATAGTTACCATCTCTGCAGATCAACTGCTAAAATAAAGTTAAGCCATGTATTGTATAAGTAAGCATATTGTTTTTACAGTCTTAGCAGAATGATAGATTTGTACAGTGCAAGAAGCGCAGGCTGTATATTTAATGAGCAAGCATAGCTATCCTATGTACACTTACAAACTAGTCAAAGGACAAGGTTTTTAAAACAATAATACAAGTTAAGATAATTATAATATGAGTTAAGAAAATCATAATTTAAAATTATATATTATGGTTGAACCCAGCAAGTTAGTCACTTCTCAATGTGGATTTGAGTTAATTTTTGTACCGAACAGAAGTTGTATTGGATTTCAAACCCCTATGAATTTATGGCATTTTTGGTCTGTTACTTGATGCATTATTTATGATAAAGCATTCTAATTCATTTATCTATGTAGTGCCAACAATTTGACGCAGCACTTTATAACCTGTACATTCACATCAGTATCTGCCCTCAAGGCGCTTATAATCTAAGGTCCTTATCCCACATGCATACTAGGGTCATTTTAGACAGTAGCCAATGAACTAACCAGCATGTCTTTGGAATGTGGAAGGAAACTAGAGCTCCCAGAGGAAACCCACGCAAGCAAACAGAGAACATGCAAACTCCATGCACATAGTGTCCTGGCTGGGATTTTAACCAGGAACCCTGAGTGCTTCACGGTAGGAGTGCTAACCAATAAACCACTCAGCTGCCCTTAAGTCCCTTTCATAATTAAACTCTGTAACTACCTTTATTGTTCTAGTGTATAAATGTATTTATTTACACAAAGCAGGCATTTATACAGCGTCATTTTTTACTTTAAATGTATGACATGTTTTTGGGTTCTATAGATAAAAAAAAGATTAATCTAACAATAATGCATAAATTGGTTATATTTTATGTTTATTTTGCATTCATTAATGCTGTTTATTATTGTCATGATATTTTGCATAATAAACATTTAATTGTCTCTAAGACAGTTATGCATAATAAATAAATCACTTAAGAATAGAATTAAAAAGTTAATTAATATTAAACAAGAAATATGTTGTAATTCACTAAATCACATGTCTTGTCATGTTTCTTTAGGAATGGTACACTAGCTACAATACCAGTTAAGACAAAATGTTCCATTTGACATTTTTAAATAGTGTGACTTAGGGGAGCCCTAAGGTCGGAAATTTAACTTAAAAAAAGAAAAGCAATTATGTGTAATTGCAAAATAATTATAGCTTAAGGAATGAAAGATATGACTGTATAGAAATGCTGATAAATAAAGGAGCAGCAGTACAAGAGGCAGTATAGCATAGCCAGAGATGAAGCACATATGATTCTAAAACATGCTAGAATGTTTTTCTGTGAGTTTTCTAATAGGAACACAATTGCATTGTTAAAAGTGATAGGTTGTGATCTTGTCTCTGCTCTTCAAAACATAGTTAAAAATGCATGAAGCAATATCTCACAATATCTTTTAGGATAATGTCTATTACACACACATACACTACCAGCCAAACCTGACAAGCAAATGGTTCAGAAACACTATCAGGGTTAGTCACAAAAGGGTGAAGAGTTTGGAGAAGGCAGGAGAAGTGAACAATCTAGGACAACATAGCTGTACTGGAAAGTGAGCTGAATTGGAGACTTTTTCCAAATCAGCTATTTTGTCCTAGATTGTTCACTTCCCCTGCCTTCTCTACACTCTTCACCCTTATGTAAATAACCCTGTACATCTAAGAATGAGCCTTCGTTTATAATTCTGGATTTTGGGCATCATGGATTTCAGTGGAAAATTTTATCTTATATCTGTGGTATTAGCACTATATCACCATCTGTTATTTTCCATCGTAATAGCATAAGGGTTTACTCATGATTATTTATGGCTTATGTGAAGGATATATTTAGAAGGTTGTTTCTGTTAAGGGTTACATTTTAGGGCTTAGGCTTATATGTATTTTCACCTTTGCAGCCAAATTGGTATATCATCTACTTTAAATTTGTTACATGCTCTCATTCACATATCATAACTTTAAAACTATTTAAAGTCAAAGATTTTTTAAGCTTTTTCAAATGCTGATCAAATTATTAACAATAGATGCTGCTCCTTAAAGTTTTAGCTTCCTGCAAACTCATCACGAGCCCTGATATGCTGTTTTAGCGTGGCTCCTTTCCTTTGACGGCCCCTATGGAGCCACCCTTGGGTGTGCTAGTGAGCTGTGTGTGTCTCCAGTTCCTCTATATACTCTCCGCAACACATGTCCACTAATGTTATCCTCATGTGTGTGTCTCCACAAACACACAAGCAAAACTGTGCTCCAAGTGCTCCAAGACTCTCATAGTTTAGAGTTAGGACCGCACTATAAGAGGTGCCTTGGCGCGGCTGTGCGGCTTTCACATTTTCTGCAGAAGACGTGTATCCAAACCTCTGTTTTTAACCCTGGTGGTGAGACAAGTTTTTTACATGCTAGCTTGTGAGTGTGCCAGGAAAACTTTTTGCTGTCCCACAAACACACAGGCACAGGTAAGGTAAGTAACTCCCCTCCCCCTACTCCCCTCTCCTCCTTCCTCCCTTTTCCAAGCTAGTAGCTACTAGTAGGACAGCTACTGGAGACTGTGGACACCCTTGTGATCTTGTACTGGACAGGATGTTTAGGAAAGCTGAGCTGAGAGGGTTGGAGCCGTTTGGAAACATGCTGACAGTAAGTGTTTGGGCAAAGGAAATACTTTGCTAAGCAATGAATATTTGTTTGATCTGGGTTCGTTATTGGAAAAAAAGTTTGAGAGTTAAATATTACTTTAAATATTGCTGCCTACATTTCACATTTGTACATGCTCTTTTCTAAAAACTCCAAAACTGAATTTTCGTTCGCTATGCAAGGTGGCTTGGGAGTTATTGTTTACCATAATGACCCTATCTGTACACTGTGCTTGGCTTCTGCATTGTAAGTTAATGAGTGTGTCCCCAGACTTTGTACGGGGAGAGACTCACTTTCATTTTTTTCAGAGTAGCTTGCAGTCTGCTCATGTAACGCCCCTAGTTGCGCTGTTAGGATCTCAACGGCAGAGGCGTGTAACATCAACTGGTGCGCAAGTTCAAGGTTGATCCTATAAATGGTTGTGTCAGTCTGAACTCCAGGCGTCTCTCTCAATCTGAAACGGAGAGTTTGGAGTTGCTACCATCATCCACCATTATTTAGAACTAAGGGGAACCACTTTGTCAGCAAAAATGATAAGGCAGTGTGTATATATATATGCGGTAACAATGATATGGTAATGTGACCTCAGTAACCTCAGCACTGAAGCAGTTAATCATCAGCAATGATATGGCTGAAAGACTTCAGCAGGGATGGTAATCAAGCAATTAATCAGCAGCAAAGATATGGCAATGAGACTTCAGCAATGATGGTAATCAACCAGTTAATCAGCAGCAGTGATATGGCAATAAGACTTTGGCAGTGATGGCAATCCAGCAGTTAATCAGCAGCAGTGATATGGCAATAAGACTTCAGTAATGATGGCAATCAACCAGTTAATCAGCAGCAGTGATATGGCAATAAGACTTTAGCAGTGATGGCAATCAACCAGTTAATCAGCAGCAATGATATGGCTGTACACATCTGAGGTAAGACCATGTATCTATGAATGCCAATGGAAGCACAGTCTTAATGGGTCAGCCAATGCTGACAATGGTACTTGCGGTACTCGTAGAGGAGCTATCCTGGGTAGGCTAGAGGGGTAGATGGCCTCCTGTGGCTCAGAGTTCCGTTGTCCTGGTCCAGTAGGTTGGTATTCGTTCGGGTTCGTAATGGGGGAGCTAGCAGGGCGCCGACTTCATTAGTGGAACGCCGCTGCTAAGCTCCTTCCGGGTGTATATGGGGTCAGAGTGGCCTGGAGGCGGAGCCTAACTGCGTATTAACGGCCGCTGCATTCCACTCTGTAGCGTAAGCCGCGACATCGTCAAGGAATCCTAGGCGCTGCGCTCCAGGGTGGAACGCAAGACACCGATATCGTTACTGCTCAAAGGCATGCTCCAAAGAAACATCTTAAAGGTAAGATTTTTTAAAAACATTTTTATGTTTTAAAAAAAAACATATGCTTTGTGAATGGGAACACATAATAAAACACATAATAAAGTAGAGTTTTCTCAAATTTGACTGTAAAAGTAAAACTACACTTTAGGGTTAGGGGTATGTTTAAGTTAAACCTGAACTCTGGCCTGGAAACAAAGTTACACTTGCAGTGGGGCCCCCTTTGCACTGCAAGGGTTAACTTCCAGTTTTGTCAACTGGATGATTAATAAGGTGAATTACTTGTCCTATGCTTTGCTCCTCTGACAGCCAGCACTCTGCTCCATTGTCCACCACCCCTGGGATGTGGCCCAGCCCTCAATATCCCCACATAAAATGCAGGCTCACTGGCTCTGTATTGTACATGATGATGTTGGATTGCTGCAACGGTCAGGCTTTGGGGGACCAGTCATGCAGCATGGAGGAAACCTTTGGGAGTTGTTATTTTCTCACAAATGCAGAAAAGTACAAAACAAGAATTGAAAAAGATGGACTGCGATTCATCAAAACGTTGACAATAAAATGCTGATGCTTTGACTTATCTCCGCTGCAAGACCCGCACGTGTCTTTATGTCTACTTTGGATTTGTATGGATATTCATGTGGATGTGCTTCTTACCTGGCATTCTGTCCTCTAAAAAACTATATATAATATGTGTGGGTACATTTAGTAAGAAAGTATATTACTGCTGTGGAAGAATCACACAGCAAAAATGTAAAAAGTGTGTCAGTTATTTATAAACAGAAAACTAGCTCAGTCATGAAGGGGTTAAAATAGAAAAAGGGATTGAGGACACAAAGTCCTCAATCTCTTTTTCTGTATCCCCTGTTATCAATGAACAGGGTTCCTCTATGAGTATTCCTGTTCATTGATAATTTGAGAATATAGTATGCTTACTATAACTACAACTACGAATGGACAGGAGGTGATGTAGATCACTCCCCTTTCATTTATAATTGAGGATATAGTCAACATACCATATCCTTAATTATCTACAAACACTCAGCGATCACTGATCACTGAGTGTTTGCTCTCCTCTCTGACACACACTGTCACAGGAGGCTGAGTGAGCGGTGCAGGAGGAGAGCTCAGCCTCCTGTGACAGCGCTGTCTCCGCCCCCACACCGCTCTGCCGCACTGTGATAGGTGGCCGAGCGGTGTGGGAGGAGATACACCGGCCGGCTGTCACTTTCTTTCCTCCCCGCTGGGACACAGAGCAGCGCCCAGCGGGGAGGAAAGAAACCTGGGATGCGCTGACGTATCAGCAGGAAGATGGCACTTGCGGCATTTAGCCAAAAGTGCCATTTTCGGACGATATATATTAGGGAGGCTGGTGCATCCCTTATATAAATATATATATCTATCTAGATATATCTAGATAGATTTATATAGATATATCAATATAGATATAGAGATATATCTATATAGATATATCTATATATATCTATATATATACTGTATATATTTACAAGAAAATGTTCATCTATATGTGTTTACCTTTCATTTAGTAAACTAGTTATTCTTTTAACATTATCATCATTATACTTTTGAACTCTACATTTGTATTGCATTACTTTCCAACTAAGAAACTAGTAACAATAGAAGAGAGAAAAAATAACAGAACAACATAGGTGCCATATATATTTTCCACCACTCTCCAATGCAGAATAATAAATTAGAAATTCTTTACAATGTTGAAATTGTAAGTTTATCATATGCTATTGGTGTATCTCAGGAGTAATGTATACCATTATTGTTTCCCTTTGACAGAATTCATTTTTGAGCTTAGAACAACAGTATTCAAATTATTATTTGAAAAACTAAACAAAAGCAAGCATTTACCTTTTGAACATTGTTTGCAACCTTTCCAAACAGTAGAAGAAAAAGCAAAGATGTCCTTTTTCAATAAAAGAAGTGATTGGATGTGTATCCAAGAACTACTGTGCTACCGGTGGCAGGGCTGACCTATAGGCTAATTACTCCTATTGTAACCACCCTGCAAGTTTTGGACACATCAAAAGTGTTTGTAATTTTACTGCCTCTGCCACAACAATGCAATAGATGGATGAACTGTTCTATCTGACATGAGAAAAGGTTGTCTCTGTGATGGTAAAATTCATTACACAATTCTTATTTATTATCAGAGACCAGTTGGAATTGCAGTTCCATCTAGTAATCAAGCTGGTGTAACTAAATTTCCCAGCTAAGATTCTGTAGAATTACAGGTTAGTAAACATCGTCAGATGATTAGCAACAATATGAAAAAAGAGAATTGCCACCTTACCTCAACTAATTTCCGTATGTGCTTACTAATAACTGTAGGGTCAGGCTTTGTGGTCACTCCAGAAGCCCAGTCAAGGGGTACATCCGGTTTATTGGGAGTCATAGGGGAAGTTGGCTGTGAGTAAACACAATTATTAAAGCCATGTTAATTATCTTTGAACAAGAGACAGATATCAAACTGTTTTAGAATTAGTTTTATTTCTCATAGACATTTTATCACAGCTTTTTCAACAATGATTTCCTGCTGAATTCCTTTTAAAATACCACCAACTTTCTTCTCCTTTATTCAGCGAGTTCATTGGATATTTTTGGCACATAGATAATATTGGTTATAGGTTTGTGGCTATTGTGCAGGTAGATGTGAAGTCTGAAGGGTAGGGCTAAATTGTAAAGCTAAAATGAGAATTAAGATTAGGGGTTATCCTGTATTGGAAACGGAAGTATACTTATACAGTTTACTACTGATTAAACCTAATGTCCTTAATGTTTGCATAACAATTCTGAAAAGCTGCAAATGTGTACACCATATTTATAGTTCAATTCAATTGCATGTCCTAAAGCATATTTAATACAGATAGAGTTGCGTGTTTTGTAGTGAGGGTGCTTTCACACTAAGGATTCATAGATACAGATATTTGACCTTGAGGCAGCCTCTTGCTTTAAATGAATTACAATAATGGAATTTTACTCTTTTTGTCACCATGAAAGACAACTAATCACATACTGTACATGCCAACCTGTAAGGAACACAGTACCTTGCATAGTGGTTGCTCAAGTATAAAAGAGGGGTTGTAAAATCCTAGAACACCTATATAAATGTGGCCAATGAGTGAGAATTAATCACATGCTGGCTATGGAGTACTGGAATGAAATAATTTTACAGCTTTCTTTGTGGCCTAAAAAGAGTTTATTTGACAGTCTGATTAAATTAGGTCTTCCTTAGGTCTATATTACAAGACAGAAGAGTGGTGTACAGGCAGCTGCACACAATTACACACAACACCTGTCCCTACCGGGAGCAGCTACTGCATGGGCACACTCACCGTACAGATGTGTACTCCCGTGTGAATGAGCCCTTAAACTTACCTAAGAGCAAATAAGTAAATATTTACATATACCTTAAAGTGTATGTTGTATGCCTGGGCAAAATTACACACACATTTATATATATCTAGATATATGTATAGATATATATGGATATATATATATATATATCTATATATAGATATATATATATATACACACACACTTCTTTAACAGCAAAATAGTGCTGCTGCCTTGACTCCCAAGAGCTTGCACACATACTATCACTCTGTGAAAACGCTCCGGAAAGATGTACTTCTGGGGAGCATGCCTGTCAATAGGAACTGAGCTCCTAGCATTTAGATTTTTACAAGTCTGGTGATTATGCCACAGGGACTAACAAAAGGAACAAATTAATAGAAATAAATAATGCTTGGACATGCTACTTTTTCTTTACTTTACTCAAGGGAACTTTATACAAGGGAAGCCATTAGTTCACCTGCTATAGAAAATATATTTTGTTTCAGAGAATTTTAACACAATTTCACCAATGTGCTTCTGAAGCTGAGCATAATGTGATTAAGCATTTAGGTCCAACGCAAAAATTATCCTATCGAAGATCATTCCAAGATCCAGAAAACCTCAGTTTTCTTTTTAGTGATGAATTACCAAAAGTTCATAATTCATGTAATAGGTTGGTTAGGTATACTGTATATGGTCACCAAGATACATTCAGTGTTGATTCTAAATGGGAGACTTTTTACATTGAAGAGCTTAACCAATTAAATACCGCTGTATAGTAAAAATGGCACTACAGAAAATAGGCCCGGAATGCCAGGGTGCCTGTTGAATGCCTGTGATCAAGCTGTCTGACCACAGTCAAAGGCCCAGAGCCAGTCAGATCAGCTAATTCTCTGCTGATCTTCTGCCTTCCTCTTCTGCTGGCAATTCAAATGCAATACCCCTTCCATTGACCAGCAATGAAAGGGTGCACATTTAGCGGGGGGGTGGATGGGGTAGAAAAAGGGCATTTTACCATAAAGGGGGTACACTGACCACCAATATCATGGGGGAAAAACACCACTGACCACCAACAGTAATGGGGCACTTACTACAGATCCCCAAAATTTAAGAGAGCACACACCTTTAACCACCAACATTTAAAGGGACACTTACCACCAACCAACACCATAAGTGGGCACTAATTCCTAACCACTGAAATCTGTTAACTGTTCTGTGCATTATGTAGTCCTGACACCTGCACCCTGACTGCTGCACTGTATAAGCTATGTCCTAAACGTAACAATTTTGGGAGCATTTTAGTGTCTTAAGAAATATAATAGATGGTCAGAATGTATTTTTTTAAATGGTTGATCTTTTTCCTTAATATAGTAAAAAAATTTTTAATCTAAAGGTGTTTTAAATACCACCAAACAACTTTATCTGTCTAAAAAAAGATATAACATTAATTTGGGTACAATGTTGCATCGCTGAGTACTTGTCAATCAAACTGTGACAGCACTGAAAACTAAAAAATGGCCTGGTAATAAAGAGGCTAGTACTCATGTAGTTAAAACAAAACAATACAATACAATACAATAAAGCAGATGCATTTAGGGAGTAAAGATACTGCACCTTCTTCTATGGGGCCATCTCCTGAGATTGGAGACGTTCAGGAGAAAACCCAAGTCTAAGCGAACTTACTATGGAGGCATTGCCAACCCTAAAGAAGATTTTGGTCCATAAAAAGTAAACAGCTTACCAAAACAAGTTGTAGCTCTGTCCCTGAAGGAAGTAAGTAGCCAAGTTTTGGGTTTCTACTAAGGTTTAGGTGAGGATGGCTAAAAAGGTATGTTAGTGCACTTTTGTTGCAAACACACTTTCACTTTGAAGTGATCCTGTGGCCAGACAATAGGCATTCAAGTATTTACATATTCATAACATTCAGTTTATTGGCTGTAAAAACAAAACCTCATTGACCTCTGTAGCTAAAGTAATCGAGGAGTAATTCAACCTCAAATTTTACATCTAAAGCATTGAGGTTGTCTTATCTCAACAACTCAGCTTATCCTGCTGTGGTTTTTTAACCAGGTAAAAGCCTGGCATGAAGTAGTAGCCAGAGAAACAATCCTCTTTTCATGACTAAACTTCAGAGCCCCAGCTAGACATAAATTCAATTGTCTGTCCAAAATTCTCTCTCTGAAACCTATTTATCTTTCGAAGTACAAGGAATACCCCTACCCAGCATAGGGTGCTCATAT
The DNA here is from genome assembly GCF_000935625.1 of Nanorana parkeri. Taxonomy (NCBI): domain Eukaryota; kingdom Metazoa; phylum Chordata; class Amphibia; order Anura; family Dicroglossidae; genus Nanorana; species Nanorana parkeri. The sequence continues at coordinate 1,399,651 of NW_017306368.1, read as the reverse complement.
GATTTACAAAGGCAATATTTTTAGACCTACAGTATTTCAGCCAACCATATTTTTATATTGGTTACTTAGCTTTGCACCTTTTAATTCATTATTGTTTCAGAAATTGTAATTATGAATTCAATAAAAGAAATTATCCAGAATACTATTTAAATATAACAGAAATCATGTATGTAAATACTACCAAAAACATATACAGTAACTGATTCAATAAATAAAACATAAAATGCTTAAAATCAATGACATACCATTACCTACCGATTTCGGATTCCTAGGCTCAAGCACTAGTGAAAGTTTATAAATATCATCTTCAGTATGGTACAAATCAAGTGATAACTGAAAAGACAGTTCAAAAATATGTTAAATTTAGATTTAAATTAGTTGTCTGGCTGTCCCACGGATCTTTAGGAATCAATGCTTTCTAAGTCACTGAACTGATAAAAGTATGCAAAAAAGTAGTTATGGTTTCACACAGTTTTTTTCAGTCAGTAGAGACTCATAAAGTATTATATTCAAAGGATCACCTTGACTGCCAGGCAAATAGAATTGTTAGGAAAGTCATTAATGGCAGTCGTCTTAATTTCTCTCAGTTCAAGTTTCCTTTAAAGCAGAAGGTATTTACATTTTATCATGAATTATCATTTGACAATAATGGTCAAGGTCATTACAATTACTAGTTTAGCCCCAGTGGCCAAAAGGTTTTCCATCTTTGAGAAAGTTTTTTTAATTTAAAGATCTCAAGAAATATAAGTCAGTCATGTACTTTAATCTGCTATTTGTTTAATGTAGGAATCATCATATACCACATAAATCGTTGTTTTGCATAAGAAGGGCAAAGATTTTTTCTTTATGGACAAAGATTTTTTCTTTATATTTTTTCTTATAGACCTATTTGTCTGGTGGACACAAATGTTAAAATCCTTGTAAAGGTGTTGGCTTGCAGACTGTCAAAGATTATTCATACTATAGTCCATTCTGATCAAATAGGCTTTATGCCTATTTAAATCAACTGTAGATAATGTACGTAGAGTCTTTATATATGCAAATTCCTGTTGAGCAGACAGGTAATAGGGCATTACTGTCTCTTGATATAGCTAAGGCTTTTGACAGTGTGGAATGGGGCTACCTATGGGGGGTCCTTGGAGCATTTGGGTTTGGACCTCAATTTATTTCCTATGTTCATCTTTTATATGTTAGATCAATAGCGAAAATTCACATGAATAATTCCCTCTTCCCATCCTTTTAACTATTCAGGGGAACAAGACAGGGATGTCCCTTGTCTCCTCTCTTTTTTGCTATAGCCATAGAACCACTAGCCATCAATGCCTGGGTTCCGCTCCGGTCAGAAAAAATAGTGCTTGAGTTCAATGCACCGCCACGCCCCCTCCCGCCCCAACACAAAGTGAGTGGGCGCAATACAATCCAGTGCGTTCCAGTGCACTGCAGCTGGTGTCAACTAGCCCTTAGACCCCTTAGTGAACCCACTGCCCACACAGTGCACACCTTCAAGTTGTGGAATGTTTCACATATTTAGAAATCAAGATTAAGGCAAATATTTCTGATTATATAGAATATAATTTACTCCCACTGCTTCATAAATTTTGAAATCAATGTAACATATGGTGTAGACTTCCAGTATTAGTGACAGGTAGAGTTAACCTGGTTAAGATGATATGGATGTCTCAGCTTTCATATATTCTTTACAATTCTCCTTGCTGGATTCCTCAACATCTATTTAGCAGGGTGAATACAATCTTTCAGGAACTTACTTGGAAAAAAATAAGCCTGTTTCAATTGGAAATCATACAATATCCCAAGGGGAAACGGGGATAATCTGCCCCAATCCATGGGTATATTTTTTGGCAATGCAAATACAACATCTAGCAGAATGGGGGAATAAATACCACTGTTCTAGTTCTTACAGTATTATTACGTTTTTGTTCAAGGACAAGGACCCTATTATGTCTTTAGAAACGACTCTATACTCAAAAGTGTTCTCCTGTCTGCCTACTATATGGCTAATAAGAAAGATGTGGCGTTCAGTTAAATGTTTTCAGGGAATGCATTTATAGATTTTACACCTTTATGGGAAATTGGTTCCCTGTCTGAGGTATTTAAACAAGCAGGGATCTTAACCCTTTCACAGTTGTATAATTGTGGCACATACATTACAATCGTTTCAGTATTTACAATCTACTTATTCATTGGCTAATTCCCAATTTTATAGATATTTACAGCTGAGACATGTCCTAGCTACTCGTCCTGGTGTATGTGAAGTATCTATAGGTTCTAATAAATGTATAGACTCTCGTTTTCATGTGACTGAGACAAGGGGTGTGATTTCTACTTTATACACTCAGTTGTTACCAACCGTTTTACTTAAGACCCCTTTAAAATGCAAGATCAAGTGGGAGTCAGACTTAGGACCATTGGAGGATGACCTCTTGAAAAGGCAATTAAATCAGTTCAATTTGTTTCCATGTCTGCTTCACACAGGCTGACACAACTATTTACTGTATCTTGCATAGAATATATCATACTCTGGACTTTTTGTATAGATTAAGTTTTAGAGAAGATTCTAGATGTCCAAAATGTGGTTTAAAACCAGGTTCATTTATACATTTAGTATGGCGGTGCCCAAAGTTAAGACGATACTGGCAGAAGGTTATAGTACATATTTCTAACAGCCTACTTGCCTGTATTTTTGGTATATATGAGTCTCCTGATAAGGACTCTTATACAGGTATAGCTATATCTAGAGCACTTTTTGTTGCTCGGAGAATACTTGCCTTTAATTGGACCTAAGAGGTAGCACCTACTAGGGGGAAATAGATTAAATATTTAGATAGACTGGTACTCTTTGAGAAGGTGTCATCGCAGCATTAAGGTGTTCTGGACAAATATTTTGTAATATTGTAATTTTGTAATATTTTGTAATCTGGGGAAAATGGCTCAAGTATACATATGCTTCACCCTCATACGTAGAGGCCAACTGCATGAGGATTTTCAGGCTGGGTCTTGGAGGTAAGAAATATTTATGTAAACCTTTGATGCTAGATATTGTCCCAGGCAGTATAATTAATAGTTATAAGATAAGTCTAAACTAGCTATCCTCTGTAGATTATATAACTGTAATGTGGAATTATGTTCCTGTGCTTTTTATTGATATTTTTATGGTAGTTATGTGTTTTTCAGTCTTTTCGTCTCTTTTTTTCTTCTTTTTTTTGGCAGTTTATGTGTTTAATTGTATAAATGCTTTAATAAATAAAATTAAAAAAATTTAGCTAATCAAAGAAGACAGCTCTTAAATAATTATTTTCTATCCCAAACATCTACTATTTATTGAAAGATCCTAAATGTATATTAAGACATTTTCTAGGGACATCAATTGAGTAGAAACATTGCACCATTTTTTGCAGTACAACCTTCTGGTAAAATCACTCAGCATAATAAAGCAACTGCCAGATATGGGATCACTATTTAACAGTATCTCAAATGTCAGAGTGCAGCAAGCAAGAGTAAGAACCACAAAATGAGAACAGTCTATCTCGAAAAGTCTTGGTGGGCACTAACTAAGAGTGGGCCTCAAGAAGAATCAGATTTTATGTGTAGTCTGAGGAACTCTTTTTACCTTTTAACAGGAAATATGCTTGACTCTGCCAGTTCTCTAAACAAATCAAAATGGCAGTCCATTAAATAGAAGAGAAAGATATACTCAACTCCCTGAAGGTCTGTGCCTCTTACCTTTCTTCCATTCCAGAGCTGCAGCCTCCATTATTCTCTTCGGCATTCAACATTTACTCAACTGTTGGGTGACTGTGTCTCCTGCTGAATGCCGTGGTTCCTTCCTCCAACCCCAGGTCACTAAAAGATCCACAACAACTCACCAACTGGTGTAGGAGTTGGAGGAAGTGACCAATGTTAAAGAGATTGACAGACTGTAGTGCTAAAAAAAAGAGGAACGGTAAAAAACGCATGGTTAAGGAGATACTGCATCTTTGATTGCAGGGAAATTGTGTTTAGACTTGTTTAGAAACCTGACAGGGTCTCTTTGAGCCCAACGCTTGTCTAAGAGGAAGAATTGATACATTTAAGGAAAGGTTCTCTTTTGCTGCCTCTTGCTTCTGTTACATAAAGAACAACTAGCCTGTCATTATTTTGGGGTAAAAGAAAATACATACATACCGTTAAGAGATTAATTAAATCCATACTTGTTTCTAAATGATGTGAAGTACTCTGAAGTGAAACCAGTTCATTGAGAGTGACATATAACTGCTGCATTTTAACAGTGTTTACTTTATTGTCATCCACCCAGTCAGGAAAAACAACATGTACAGCTATCAAGTCTTTCAAGTGAACACCTAGAATGGGAATTTTAAACCCTCCACATTCAGCAAATGCTTTGCGATAATTACAGTAGTTTCCATTAGACGAGACCAGCTCGGTCATTTCATTCCACACCTGCAAAGAACATAAGAAAAACATATATCAGAGAAAAGCCCTTATGTATGAATAATCATAGTCACATTCACACACCTTCTTTGCCATCTCATCCATAGTCCTTGCACAGGAAAGCACAAAAGGGAGTGCATGCCTATATTTGATGTGCCCAGTACTTCATGGCACTAAGTACAAAAAAAAGCAGAACTGGCTTAATGTATTAAGATGCAGACTGCACTGGCAGAACAAAATAGCCCTATTTCGGTTAAATTGCTCCCTGATATATGGTGCCTTCCTACCCTCACTTGGCAAAGCATCTAACAGCCACATGTGCAGAAATCACTGCATTGTGAAATTGCAAATAGCACTTGTGAACTTTTAACTTTCAGTCGGTAGTCCAAACAAGTATCAAATCCAGTTAGTTACATAGTATTTGAGGTTGAATAAAGACCCAAGTCCAACCTATTGGTAATGTGTGCGTATGTATAGGTCCATGTATCATCTCATTCTTAAAGGAGAACTATGAGGTGAGTGCTTTTCACTCACCTCATAGTTCTAGCCGACCTGTGACAATGAGACTGTCACAGGTCGGCTCAGTAGATCGGGAGGTGAGCGAACACATACCGGGTTCGCTCGCCTCTCGATCCTGTCACAGCTTTCTGCCGTGACAGGGGGAGGGGCTGGATTCCCCTCTCCTCGCTCCAATCTGCCAGCGCTGACTGGCGGAACGGACGGGGAGGGGGCGGGTACAGCTGGCTCTGCCTCTAGATAGGCAGAGCCAGCTGTCACTCACGCAGCTGGGCGGATCCCGTCATCTAAGTCGGGATCCGCTCCGGCGTCCCAGTATACCGCGAGCTGTAGCTCGCGGTCTACTGAGCTTAGGGTAACGGGAGGACGTTAGTTTGTGTCCTCCCGTTACCCTAAGGAGAACTATGGGGAAAAACACTGACCCCATAGTTCTCCCTTAAGAGTACCTGTATCTATGTATATTACGGTCTCTCAGGAAATCGTCCAAAAGCTTCTTAGCTGAAATCACTGCTTGTGGCAGCGGGTTCCAGACCCTAACTGCTCTAACCGTGAAGAACCCCCTTCGCCCCTAGTGCTGGAATTTTTTCTCCACCAATTTTAGGTGGTGGGCTCTAGTCTTTGTCACGGAGTTAATCGTAAAGAGTTTGTTGCTAATGTTGCTATCACCATTGAACATCTTGTACATGAAAATCATGTCCCCCCCTTAATCTCCTTACTTCCAACTTGAACATGTTTAAATTTAGTAGCCGTGTCTCATAGCTCTGGTCCTCCATTCCCCTAATTAGTTTGTTTGCCCTCCGCTGGACTCTTTCCAGCTCAAGGACATCCTTTCTTTGGACTGGTGACCAAAACTGGACCGTATACTCCAGATGAGGCCGAACCAGTGATCTATAAAGTGGCACAATTATAGACTTGTCTCTGCAATAAATCCCCTTCTTAATACATGACAGGGCTCTACTTGCTTTGATTACTGCAGCCTGGCACTGCAACCTATTCTTCAATCTGTGGTCTTCACTGACCCCAAATCTTTTTCTATTTCTGACTTCCCTAGTGGCATACCCATAATTGTATAGCCCATTTGCTTATTTTTTTATCCAAAAGTGCATTACTTTGCATTTATCGACATTAAACCTCATCTGCCATATATTTGCCTACTCCCCTATTTTATCCAGGTCCTCCTGTAATGTTATACTGTCTAGGTCCGTTTCTATTACCCTCCCAATTTTGGTATCATCAGCAAACACTGAAACATTGCTATTCACACCCTCCCCAATGTCGTTAATAAACAGGGTGAACAGCATGGGTCCCAGCACAGAACCCTGAGGCACACTGCTCATGACACCAGCCCAGTCTGAAAAGGTGCCATTTACCAATACTCTCTGGACACGTTCCTGTAGCCAGTTCTCTATCCATATACACACCATTCCATCTATGCCCATGGATCTCAGCTTGTGTAGTAAGCGTTTATGTGGTACCGTATCAAAAGCCTTTGAGAAATCCAGATATACCACATCCACCGGCCTCCCTCCATCCAGATCTCTACTTACCCCCTTGTAAAAAGTTAGCAAGTTAGTCTGGCAGGAACGATCTTTCCTGAACCCATGCTGATTATCATTTACTATGCCATTATCCTGAACAAATTCTACCAAAGGTTGGCATCTTGCCCCCTTTTTTAATATTGGGACTACCGTAGCTCTCCGCCAGTCACTCAGAACTCTACCAGTCATTAAAGAGTCCTTAAAAATTAGGAAAAATGGTCTTGTTATAACCTGGCTTAGTTCCTTAAGTACTTTGGGGTGCAGGTTATCTGGTCCCACTGCTTTATTTGCATTAAGTAGTTTTAGTCTTTGTTGTATCCCGGTTTCCGTCAACCACTGAGGTATATTTTGTGTTGAACTATGTGTTTTATCATGTACATTAAACCCGTCTTTTTCCTGAGTATATACTGAGGAGAAAAAAGTGTTCAGCACCTCGGCCCTCTCCTTGTAATTTGTGACTATCTTCCCATTTTCGTTCTTTATTGGGCCTATCTGCTCCTTTCTCACCTTTTTACAGTTTATGTATTGGTAGAATTTTGTGGGTTTTTTTTTTGCTAACTGTGGCGATATGTTTTCACACTCTATTTTAGCTGCCCGAATTACTAGTTTGCATCTTTTATTCCATTTTTTGTAGTTATGGAACGCCAATGCTGTCCCCTCCGTCTTATATTTTATAAATGCCACTCTCTTGTCCTTGATGTATTGTATTACAGTTTTATTTAGCCATACAGGCTTAGTTTTTGATCTTTTACTTTTATTACCCAACGGTATACACTTGGAAATAGCAATATATAATGTGTTCTTAAAACAGTCCCACTTTTGGTCCGAGTTCAGGTTGTGAAATAGGTTTTCCCCTTTGATGTCCCCCACTAGGTGGCGCAGCTTATCAAAGTTAGCCCTTCTGAAATTTAGGGTTCTTGTCCACCCAGCCCACTTCCCTTTCCTGTATCCAATATTCAAAGTAATCACATTGTGATCACTATTACCCAGTGTCTCCCCAATTACAATATCCTCAATTAACTCTGCATTATTAGTAATGATTAAATCTAGGATGGAATTTTTCCTAGTTGGAACATCAACCATCTGGTCCATGAAATTGTCTCGCAACATGTTCAGAAATCGGCCCGCCTTTGTCGAACCTGAGGTACCATTAACCCAATTTATGTCTGGATAATTGAAGTCGCCCATTACGACTACATTGCCCCCCCCTCCCAGCTATTTCTATTTGGGACTGTAGATGAGCCTCCCCCTCCTCCCCTATATTTGGAGGCTTATAACAAATACCCACAATTAGTTTACGACTAGTGTCCGTCATATCTAGTTCTAGCCATAAGGATTCCACTTCTTCTCCAGTATTTGATGTGATATCGTCCCTTATATGCATATTTAGATTATTTTTAACATAAATGCATACCCCCCCTTCTCCCACATCTGTCCCTTCTGAACAGGTTGTACCCCTCTATATTAGTAGCCCAATCATGTGCGCTGTCTAGCCAGGTTTCCACTATTCCCACTATATCGAAGGCCTCTTCGAGTAGCATAAGTTCAAGCTCTTCTAATTTATTTGCTAGACTTCTAGCGTTGGTGTATATACATTTAATTCCTGTCTTGTTATGGGACAAAAGTTTACTTCCGTCTTGTTCCCCACTACTTTTATTGTTTGGCCTTGATATTGGTCGTCCATTCATAATTATATTAACTTGGGCCATAGGATTTACTATATTGACTGCTTTGACATTGGAGACATTGATGACTGGAGCAAGCCCACTATTTACCCCTCTATTACTTCCCTCTGTATTATTTGTATCCATGTTTACTTTTTCTCTATTTAATTTATATAATGTTATGCCCTCCCCCCATTATCTAGTTTAAAAGCTCCTCCAGTCTTTCTACCATTTTTCCCCCTAGAAACGCTGCACCTTCCTCATTAAGATGCAGCCCATGTCGGCTGAAGAGCAGAAGTCAGCCCAGTTCTCCAAGGAAACCAAAGCCCTCCTTCCAACACCAGCTCCGGAGCCACTTATTAAGTTCCCTCAACTCGCGCTGTCTGTCCGGAGTGGCTTGTGGCACCGGCAGTATCTCAGAGAATACTACCGTGGAGGTCCTTTCCTTCAGTCTAGCACCTAGGCCTCTGAACTCCTGTTTTAGGACACTCCAATTTCCTCCTATTTTGTCATTGATGCCGATGTGCACCATAACAGCTGGGTCGTGCCCAACCCCATCTAGTAATCTGTCAATTCGTTCCACAATGTGTCGAACACAAGCCCCCGGTAAGCAGCACACTGTTTGACGCTAACGGTACCGATGACAGATTACCCTGTCAGTCCGCCTGATGATGGAATCTCACGGTTCCGATGACAGATTACCCTGTCAGTCAACCTGATGATGGAATCTCCCACCACCAGGATCTGCCTCTACTGACCCTCCATCCTGCTCCCATCCTCGCCGGAGCAGTCACTCCCTCTGAGGATAGAGGAGGCGTCCTGCTGCAGCAGTGTCCCCCCTGAACTAACATCCCCAACATCCTGCAGTTTGGCATATTTATTGTGGTGGATCAGTTCAGGGCTGACCTCTCTCACACTCTTCCCTCTCCCCCGCCTTCTAACGGTAACCCAGCTACCCACCTCGGGATACTGCTCCTCCAAACTTCCCTCCTCATCTAGACCCCCCTCCATCACAGCCTGGTGCGTTAGGTCCAGACTCCTTTCTATGATGGTTATGCTCCTTAGTGTTGCCAGTTTGTTGTTTAGATCCAGAATCTGGGTTTCCAAACAAACAACTCGCTCACATCTAGCGCAGATGTATTCCCCCTCGAACGCTTGTTCAAGGAACGCATACATTGCGCACGACATGCACTTGGTTGCATACCCACTCATGGAAGACATTATTATTATTCCCCCTTTATTTTTTTTTATTTTTATATATTTAAAAAAAAATAAAAAAATAAAAAAAATATATATATATATGAAGACTATTTATTTATTTGTTTATTTATTTATTTTGGGCCAATGATTCTCACGTGGCAGTTTCACTACCCTCAGTAATTTGTTACACTACCGCCCCGGGGTAAATTTACTGAAGCCCTCATCTAGTAATCTGTCAATTCGTTCCACAATGTGTCGAACACAAGCCCCCGGTAAGCAGCACACTGTTTGACGCTAACGGTACCGATGACAGATTACCCTGTCAGTCCGCCTGATGATGGAATCTCACGGTTCCGATGACAGATTACCCTGTCAGTCAACCTGATGATGGAATCTCCCACCACCAGGATCTGCCTCTACTGACCCTCCATCCTGCTCCCATCCTCGCCGGAGCAGTCACTCCCTCTGAGGATAGAGGAGGCGTCCTGCTGCAGCAGTGTCCCCCCTGAACTAACATCCCCAACATCCTGCAGTTTGGCATATTTATTGTGGTGGATCAGTTCAGGGCTGACCTCTCTCACACTCTTCCCTCTCCCCCGCCTTCTAACGGTAACCCAGCTACCCACCTCGGGATACTGCTCCTCCAAACTTCCCTCCTCATCTAGACCCCCCTCCATCACAGCCTGGTGCGTTAGGTCCAGACTCCTTTCTTAGCTCTGGGGTTAAATTACACTACCGCCCTGGGGTTAAATTACACTACCGCCCTGGGGTTAAATTACACTACTTTACTGAAATCTTTGATCATATAAATTTTACTTTAAGAGCTTGTTCACACCAAATCCGGACCATATCTGCTTGAGTTTCTGAATATGCAGCGCGGTGCGTTTTTGATGCGTTCTGGTCCATTTTTTGTGCCTAAAATGGGCTTTCAGGTGTAGTTCAGGGCATTCCATGGTGTTTGCATGCATTTGTGATGTGTTTGCATGCGTTTTGATGCGTTCCAGAGAACAAATATGGCATGCTGCAGTTTTTCCACATGCTCTGGAACTGAATGCTGTGGTGTGAACTAGAGCCCAAAATACCATTGGAATACATTGGATGCATTTTTGATGCATTCTGTAACTACTCTGCTCTGCATCTGCTCTGCACTTGGTGTGAACAAGCCCTGAAAAAGGAATAGGAGGTATAAGTGAACACTCTTCATCAGTTTTCAGTTATAAGTCACATCTATAAACTTCTCGTATTCAAATGGTGTTCTTTGTTTGCTCATACATATAGGAAAATGTCAAACACAAAGCATGCAGTTTCTTAACATTTTACATACCTTTGAAACATCAAAAGACAGATGTGTATGAGTATCTTTAAGACGTGATATGGAGCTATGGCTCAACCCACCAACAACTGCCATCAGAGTGTTAAAGTTTTGTAGATCCAATAATTTCTGTAGTGAAATAATTGTACATAATTAGAAATATGCCATATCTGAAAGAACAGATTTGCAGGCAACATTATAACATTATAATTACATTGGGCCTCACAATCCATATTGGACTTGTGCTGCACAGTAAGACAGTATATACACAGTAAGACTGATTTACTAGTTGAGAATCTTCATTCAAAAAAATGTGCTAATATTCACTTCAATTATTAAATAATGTGAAAAGCAAATTACTGTTTACTTTGATTGCCCAATCGTATACAGATGGTTTTTACATGATTGGAACTATTATGAACTATTCACACAATCGTTGAGTAAAGATTCTTAACTCCTTTAGTAAATCGGCCCAGTCTTTCTTCTCTTTTGAAGGCATCAAACAAATCCACTGAGTCAGTTCTAGTTATTTATGATGTAGTAAATGAGTTTTGTGTATCAAATATTTTAAATGTGTGGATTTTGTATACCTTAGTCTGACACTGCTCATGTTAATGATTACCTACAGTATGTAATACTTTTCTTAAGAGTGTGGTATCTTTAGTGCTACACAAAATATGAATTGAGCAATTTGCTAGGTACTTAGCTTATATGGCTGTCAACAGATTTATGGATTTTACATGACAGATAGCAATTTGTAGCCCAGAAAGCACTAAAGCTACATACACACACACACACACACACACACACACACACAATCTGTGAGTACTATACAGTATGTAACACATAATCGGTAACATGAATATCATTTCATTTTCAATTAACAGTTTGCAGCCATCTGGGCGATTTAAGGATATTCTGCAAGGATACTTTAGGCCACTCTGATTATCAGCATATAATATTTTCTCTCAAGTTCCAATTCTCTGTGTGTGTGTGTATATATAGTGTATTTCAACAAAATACATTCACACATTAGTGTTTTCTATTTTTTTTTCTATTTTCTATTTTTTATAATCCATTTACAAGTGAAGAAAGATGTAGATTATGTGAACCATCAAATGTTTTGCCTCAGCTGATTCCCTCATATTTTCCACTTGAAGACATTAACCTTGGTGACATCATAACAAGCTTGGTGGAAGATAAAAGGAAGCACAGATGGGTCAAGCAAAAATCATTTGGTGTTTATACCTTTTGGCAAAACACATGTTTAGTTTATTAAATGAAGGCACATCGGCCTTTTACCTCGGCAACATTAATATACTTGGTAATAACCTCCGCTCTTTGCTGTGGGGTTGGCTTGCTCAGAATCATAAGCTGTACCCATTTAGAGATGCCATTGAATAGCGCTATGGAGCGCTCCAAAGTTGGATTGTCCACTAAGGAACCATGAATTACGTAGCTTTGGTAATCTGTAAACTGAAGACAAAAATATATATACATATCAGTTCTAGATATAGGTTTGCATAATGACCCAAAGCCAAGAGAAGATGATACCTATTGCTGTCCTGGGACCTAAGTAGTTGCTTGGGGCTACACCTATAGATTTCCTTTCCAGTAGTTCCTATTTATTAGTTCTACTTTGCTGCATAGAGATGTGATCTTTTTCAAGTTTTTTTAGATCCTCCTAATGTGAATATAATGACTTGCTGGCTTCTACTATTTTTTCTACTAGTTTTCAGTTATCCTCACAAAGCCATTAGGAATATGTCACACTATCACAACTATATTTACTGTGTTATTTAATTCCACAAATGGATGAAAATCATACAAAGAATATGTTACTCACTTATATACATTTGAAAGGACTATAGCTATTAACTCTGGAGTGAGAGTCCCCCAATAGAATAGAAGCAAGAAGCCAGTGGGAGCCCTCTACTATCCATCCAATGCAGATTTTTTTTAGTTGGAGCTGTCCTTTAAATGCTGGCATATATCTATCTATAGGTTGCCCCAGAGGTAGCCACAACACTCAATTTGTAAGGTAAATGCCTGGGTGCACATCTACAAAAATATTCATACAAATCTAAAGTAGATATAGAGGCACTCATGGGGTTTGCAGTGTGCTTGCTTTGACTTATCTCCACTGCAAAACGCATGAGTTCCTGTAGTTATCTATAAGTAGCAATAATTTAGTTAGACAGACTATTGAAATGAAAATGCCCCATAGTTGATACTGGGACAAACATAGCATGTATTTCTTTTTTATTAATGTATATTTCTCCCTATAAAATAGAATTATTATGCCAAACATAATCAGCTAACACCTTACAATAAATGATTCTTCTTCCAAATATATGAACATTATAGTAAACAAAATACTCTGCACAAGCCATTTATGTCTATGTCTAAAATTTACATCTAGTGTATCTGTGTGTGTAGACTCTCAAAAACATTTTTAATTTTAGCAGAATAAATGGCAAGGCTAACTAGTTAGGGGGGTAAGCAGGCTCATAATGTAAATTGTAAAGCACAAAAAAGCTGCATTGCATTAAAGAACTCATTGCACTTGAAGTAAACAAACCCTGATATTTTAAATTTTTTTTATACATGAATATACATTTAGAAGATCATAAGTCAGCAAATGACAGCATGATGCAGCCCACAGCAGATAGGATTAAAAAATCAAAACTGTTCCGATTATTATAGAACATGCAGCACATGGCCTGGGCTCCCTAAGACAGATGGAGCCCTGAATGTTTTCACTGTGGCTAAGGTTGTTGTTCTTTTCCTCTGGTTCTTAATAAAAACAAACGATTAAATTAAATAAGTGCACAGTTTGGCTAACATCTCCGATGTCTTTTAACCTGTAATAAAAGTCATTATTTTGAAATATAAATTTCTAACACTTTAAATATAAAAACAATGAGCTTATCAGAAAATGTTGCTTACAGATATTCTTCGGAAGGCTTTATACTCTAGAAATGTTAGGTGTTCTGCCAGCTCCACAGGCTCCAGATGGTCAAACAGAAGGCAAACCTTTCCCTTCTTTGATGTTTTTTTCCTCTGTGTGACTCTTCGCATCCAGTCATAAGATGGGCTGCAAACAAAAGTGACAATGTACGCTGTCACCACAAAATGCAACAATCAATAAACAATTAACACTCTGTTCAGTGTTTGTGATGCACCCATTTACAAGTGTGGCTCTGTTCTCAACACCTTACTATGCGCAGTCCTAAAAAAATCCATAAAAATAATTTTACCGTATGTCCATTTTATGAAAATGATTATTTACAAATGTATTTTAATTTTAGTAGCCATGGGGGAGTTTTTCTTTTGAAGTGAAAAAAACCATTGATGCACCAATAGCATTTTTTCCAGACCAAGTACTCGTCGATACCAAATACCGATACTTTTTTGTTACACGTGGCAGTCATGTTTTTTCTAAAACAATACAGACTAATTATTTTAGGACAGTGGTGGAGCGCTAAGCTGTGAACCTGGTAGTTCTGCAACTGACTCCAAGCTGTAGAGGGACTACAAATTTCAGCAATACATTATATAGAAATGTAGAATAATGCCATTAGCTATAGAGGACTACAAATCCCAGCAATACATTATACAACAATGCAGAATAATACCATCAGCTACAGAGGACTACAAATCCGAGCAATACATTATATAGAAATGCAAAATACCATCAGCTATAGATTACTACAAATCACAGCAATACATTCTACAGCAGTGCAGAATACCATCAATTATAGAGAACTCCAAATCTCAGGAATACATTATACAGCAATGCAGAATAATGGTATTATTCTGCATTGCTGTATAATGTATTTCTGGGATTTGCTGTCCTCTATAATTGATGGTATTCTGCATTGCTGTATAATGTATTGCTGCGAATAGTAGTCCTCTACAGCTGATGGTATTATTATAATATCAACTATATAGAACTACAAATCCCAGCAATATATTATACAACAATGCCAAATGGCAACCAGCTATAGAGTACTACAAATTCCATCAATACACTATAAAGCAATGCAGAATAGTATATGAACTTACTACATACTCTGTGCTGCCACTCTCTGCTCCTTGGTGCTGGCCTGATGTCTCAGGCAGAGGACAGTCTCAGCAGGGGCAGATGTGGACGGTCTCAGCAGGGGAAGATGTGGAGGATTGCAGATGGGGCATTGTGAAGGATTTCCCCAGGGGCAGATGTGGAGGGTCTCAGCAGGGGCAGAGGTGAGTTATCACAGCAGGGGCAGATTTAGAGGGTCTGACAGGAACAAATGTGGAGGGTCTCAGCAGGGGCAGATTTGGAGGATTGCAGCAGGGGCAGATGTGGAAGGTCTCTGCAGGGGCAGATGCAGATGGTCACAGCAGGGGCAGATGTGGAGGGTCTCAGCAGTGGCAGATGTGGAGGATCACAGCAAGGGAGATGTGTGGGCTGGTGCTGTAAACATGTTTCCCCGGAAGGCTGCCGTGAGGTCCCCAGCAAGAGTGTTTTGGGTATTGGGGCATTTTCACGAGTACGAGTACTCATGAAAATTCCTAGTATCGCCGCCGATACTGGTATTGGTACATCCCTAAAAAAAACTCCAGTCTTGGATTCATGAGGCAAAGGTCTCTCTTAGACCCCAATCATTAACTAAGGGGTCTATTCACTAAGCTGCGGAAGGATCTAGGCCGTAGCTTCGGCTGATCCTTCGGCCCCAGGACCTGCTTTACGGGCTATTCAGTATAGCCCGTACAGCTCCTGAAGTTGGCCGAGCGGCTTAGTCGAGCCCAAGGCATATGCCTCTGTGGATTGGCCGCCCGACAGCCTGGTTCTGACCGCTGGGCGGAGCCAGGCGTCATCTCACAGCTGGCTCCGGCGACTTTCAGAGAGATCAGCGTCCCTGGTTACCAGCTAACCAGGGACCATGTCATTAGACACTGAATGCGGCCTCTCCGTGTTCTCAGTGTGTAATGACAGATGGTATTCCTGGTTAACTGGTAACCAGGAACGCCATCTGTCATTCCTCCCCCGGACGCTCTGGCAGTCTAATAGGCTCCCGGCCGCCCAGGAGAGAAACGCTATCTCCCAGAAAGGTTCACTCGATCGAGCAGAGTAAACCTTTCCCTGCTTGTTTTTTTTTTTTTCTTCTGACATCGGAGCCCAGAAGAATAAAAAAAGAAATCACCATCACCATAGGAATGCATAGCTAGATTCCTATTGGCTATTTCAATTTGCAATAGCCAATAGCAAACTATCTATTTGCACCCGCCCACTGCTGCAGTTCTCCATCAGGTCCCCCTCTGGTGATTGACAGCAACAGAGGGCGGGTGCAATAGCTAGTTTGCTATTGGCTATTGCAAAGTGAAATAGCCAATAGGAATCTAACTATGCATTCCTATAGTGTGTGTTTTTTTTTTTTTTACGGCAACAGAACCGCCCGGCCAATAGAAAACAGTTGGGCGGAGCTAACTGTCACTGCTAGCTCCGCACGATCGTTTTCTAATCTTTTTTCTACTTTTTTAAGTATTTTTCTATTCTGCTCAGTTCCACAGAGGGACCGAGCAGAACAGCCGAGCCGAATGCCGCTCGGCTATTTACTCACTGCTGTTCAGAATCTATGAGAATAGACCGAACAGCAGCGAGTAGCCTGCCGGAGGTTCGGCTTAGCCGATCCAAATGTTGGATCGGCTGAGTCAAACTCCTTCTTAACTTTCCAGGTCGGCCGAACATGCTCAGCATGTTCGGCCGACCCAAAGCCACCCGATGTACGGCTGATTTCATCCGATATACGGCTGGAATCAGTCGTACCAGCCTGAAGTAAATAGCCGAACAGCGTTCGGCTCACTTCACTTGGGGTTGGTTAGTCACTCGGCTGCCAACGGCAGCTTAGTGAATAGACCCCTAAATTAACCATGTTTTAGCAGCCTGGAGTTTACAGCAGTTTATAGGGAATATTTATAATACAGTGACATCCACCAAACATTTACTGCATGCGTGCCTTGCTGCTGCATTGGTTTTAAATTGCAGCGATTGATTCAGCTGCAGTGAATGTTTTGTCAATGTCACATTTTCTGCTTTCTAAATATGCCCCACAGATCTTTTGGTACACTGTTAATTCCACTTTCTTGATGTTAAATTTGATTTAAAATGCATTAGATGATTGGACTAATTATAAGCTACTATGGATACATTATTTATTAAAACCCAACTGAACTTTCATTTGTATTGGCTCAGTACATACCAGGTGTACATTCCAAGCAAAAGGTGTGCAAAATCTTGCAGAATGTTTTCTTTAGAAAGCAGCCATAGCCTGAGCAAATATGCCTCTCCCCTACCAGCATTCTGCAGAAAAGAGTGCTTGCTCTCTGTTTAGAAGCAGTGGTCTCCCTGCAAATGTCCATCACACCCCCTTCTGAGTCAGACCTGGAAAGCTCTAATCAGCAGGGAGCATAAGCTTTGCTGAATGCAGAGTTAAAGGTTTGACTCCAGGCTATGCATGGGACCTCTGCAGAGGAACTACTGGTTCCACATCGATAGCAAGGGTCCTTCTCTGCAGCAAGTTAGTGCAGGACAGGCTTTTCTACTCAGGATCTGGCTGCTTTGTAAAGAAAACAACTGCAAGGCTTTAAACTTTTTTTATGTACCTAGAACTTTTTTTAAACTGGAAGTTCAACTGAACTTTAATAATGATTATTTATCAGTAAATCATAGTAATGCCATTTTAACAAAGCTTGAGATACCTCACATGCAGTTACTATATTAGCTCTTTTCGGCTGAGTGAAGTTCTGAGAAAAAGCCTAATAGACTTGGCTGTATGGCATGATGAAATTGTCAGGGAAAGTTCTCGCTACAGGTAAAGGCTCATACTGTTATTCTGTTGCTGGAAACAGCTTGCGCCTAATTCAAATCACAGTTCTGATGTACTGATCCTTATGTTCCTATCTGTGACCTCTCAAGAAGTAGAAAGGTAGCAGGGCGGCAGTGGGAAATCACTAAGAAATGGAAACCTCATATAACTGTAATCCCCAAGGCTGATAAAGATCTCACTCTTTGCACTAATTATAGACCAATTTATCTTATTAATGTGGACCTTAAACTCTATGCGAAACTCTTGGCGAATCGCCTGAGTCAACATGTCCCATCCCTGATCCATATGGATCAGGTGGGGTTTGTTCCCTTTCGTGAAGCCAGAGACAATACAATCAAGACGCTTACTCTCATGCACTATGCCAAGTCCTCTGGTCTCCCCCTGTGCCTCCTGTCTGTTGATGCAGAGAAGGCATTTGACCGTTTGAGCTGGACCTTCCTTGCTCTAACCCTGGAACAAATTGGCCTGCCGAAACTGTTTGTAGAAAAGATTATGGCCCTTTATAATTGCCCTACGGGCCGGGTGCGAGTCAATGGCTCCCTATCCCCTCCCTTTCTTATACGAAATGGAACTAGACAAGGCTGTCCACTGTCCTCTTTTTTGTACATTTTGGCGATGGAACATCTTGCGATAGCTATCCGCATGAATCAATCTATCCGGGGCATTTGTATTCAGGGTCATCATTATAAACTTGGATTGTATGCAGATGATGTCTTGCTTTATCTATCCAATCCCTGTATTGGCCTACCTTCCTTGCTGGAAGAATTCATTAGGTTTGGATATGTCAGCAATTTTGAAGTAAACCTACACAAAACTGAGGCCCTAAATATCTCTCTTCCTTCAACGGAAATTGACCAAGTACGGGACCACTTTCAACTCAAATGGCAAGCTACTGCCGTTAAATATCTGGGTATATTTCTATCCCCTGAACAAACCGATCTTTATCGCCTAAATTATGCCCCACTTTTTCAGTCCACAATCTCACGTCCCCAACAATGGAACTCCCGTCGACACTCCTGGCTGGGCAGGGTTGCGCTCTTTAAAATGGATATACTCCCCCGCTTTCTTTATCTCTTTCAAACACTGCCCTTGGCTTTGCCTGCCTCCTTTTTTCTGCATTTGCGGTCCGCATTGCTTCGTTTTATCTGGGCGGGTAAGCCTCCAAGGTTGGCGTACAGCGTTTTGACTCGAGCTAAAGATGCCCGGGGGTCTGGCCCTGCCTGATCTAAAGGTCTACTACTGCGCTGCACTCCTCTCCCAGATTCTTGATCGGCGATATCATGGGGCCCATAAGATCTGGGTC
This sequence comes from Nanorana parkeri, assembly GCF_000935625.1. NCBI lineage: Eukaryota > Metazoa > Chordata > Amphibia > Anura > Dicroglossidae > Nanorana > Nanorana parkeri. Next base: position 1,380,797 of record NW_017306368.1, on the reverse strand, counting down.
TCGTTAGAAGCACTTATTTCCCCGATACTCCCCTTTTCCATACCTTGGCTTTCTCATGCTCATCGCCCCCCAGTATCATCTCTTCCCATTACCCTCCCACACCTCTTGAAGGTATGGGATGTTTTAATGAAGACAACTCACCTGTCATCATTGGTGGGCCCCATGACACCTATAATGGGAAATCCTGAGTTCCCTCCTGGCTGTATCTTCTCTAGTTTCCTGCATTGGTCGGCCGAAGAGCCGTCACCTATGATAGAGGCTCTTACGGAGACGGCCTTGAAACCTCTGAATGCTTTGTTAGCAAACCATCCCCATAACCCTGGCTCTTGGCTACTATATTTCCAACTCTGTGCATTCTATAGGGAATTGGGGGGCCAGGCTCCCTTACATTGCCCGCTCTTGTGGTTCGAGTCACTTTGTGGTCTAGATGAAGCACCCTCTCATACCATTTCTTTGCTATACAATCAGTTGATTGCTGCAAAATCTCTGGATCGCCCCCTGTTTATATCCAGGTGGGAGAGGGATCTGGGCTTTGCCCTTACTGATGAGGAAGTACGCACATCGTTCCTATTAACTCACAAACTTTCCATCGCATGTTCGGCCCAAGAAAAGGGATATAAAATTCTAACTCGCCGGTATCGATGTCCGGCCCTATTACACAGGATCTTCCCTGACAGGCCAGCACATTGCCGGCGCTGTTTGAATACAGAAGGCACACACCTTCATATTTGGTGGAGCTGTCCGGTGTTATTGCCTTTTTGGAGTCGTGTCTTTGACATATATAACCAAGTCATGGGAACTTCCCTGGCTCCATCCCCTAAGGTAGCCCTGTTGTCGGTCTTGCCTGGCTCCTTGGCCTTGGTCAAGAAAGACCTGCTTCGCTTCTTTGTGGCCGCTGCCCAGACAATTATTCCGCGCCACTGGAATACTGTGGACCCCCCGACCGTGAGGGAGTGGATTGCTGAACTGTGCTTGATCAGGCGTTATGAAGAGCTGACTGCTTCCTTGTGCGAGCGTCAATCCCAATGTGCAACATTATGGGCCCCTTGGATTTTATATATGGACTCTGCGGCATATCGTGCATTGTAAGTCGCTAGATATTTGGTTATGAAATATGGTCTGACGTACTGTCTCTAAAGTGATCACTGGCCATGCAATTGGGATCATAGATGATGTGGGATCATAGATGATGTGGGATCGGAGGAGTTTCCTTTTCTCTTTTTTTCTTCTCTATCTGCTATTTCGACCTCTCTTCTTTCTCTTATTTTGTCATGTCCTTTTGTGTGGATTGTGAGGGTTTCCCCTCAATCTATGTTTGCGCGAGTACTGCCTAATATCAGGGGATACAACACGGTTTTTTTGTTGTTGTTTTTTCTTTTTCTTTCCCGACTGTTGCACTTTTGGCCCGAGGCTTAATCTATAGGCGCCATTGTCGACCACGGCCTCTGGAACCTATTCATGGGTCAGGTATTATATTGTTCCTTTAGGAATGTGATTGTCCCTGAAGGAATGTGTGACCTTTTAATATCAGTGCACTGTATCTGATCGGATCAATTAACAAACGTACCGTGTTGCCCAGTGTTTTATTACTGTCTGTATTACATGTACTGGAAACATTAATAAAATCTGATTGTTTAAAGAAATGGAAACCTTGCACAAATGTTTATGACAGCTATATTTTGAGTATATACAGACACAATTTTTTTTGTGCACCGAAACCCAAAACAATCTCAGGATTTTTCCATGATATATTAACAGTGAGACTATGTTAAGTTAGTAAGTATCTGATATATCCAGTTTTTAAAATTGTGAGCAATTGTGAAACACTTCTGGCTTTACTCAGTAAAACAGAGAGTGGTGAAAGAGAGTTCACTGATCTCCCATCGTTCTCCAACCTGAATCTCTCTACTTTGGTCCTGGACTCACAAAGGAGCCAGATCTGCCTGGGGACCTCAGGGCTTTCTCAGGGCCAAAAATAGAACACTTGATAAAAAAACTGAGGAGAACACTGTCTATAAACATTTGAATCATTAATGCACAAATGCACAGGACTCTACACCGGTGCATACAACAAAATTAATCAGCCCTGGCAAGCAATTTTCATCTGCAAAGTACACATACTGTATATGATTTACTAAAGAAATAGAGCAGGCTCACTTTCCAAAGGGATTTTTTTGTGTTCACTTTGAACAATCTATGATGCACAAGCAGAACAAAATAAAAATCAGGATTTTTGGTTAAGATTGAATGATTGGAGTGAGCACAGATTCACCTTATTCACTAAGCTAAGTTAAAATATTCACATTTACTCCTTTAATATTTCAACCTTACTGAGTCATGGCAAGCCCCATACCTTATCCCTTATGATGGTTCTACCAGGTCATCTAAGTGTCATACATACATTTAAAAATGTTGGAATATAGGGTAATTTTTGGTACTAGTTATTGCAGACTTCATATCCTTTGATGCAACTCGTTTGATTGTTCTCCAGTGATATTTTGCAGTCTTTGTTTTATACATAAAGGAGAACTATGAGGTGAGTGCTTTTCACTCACCTCATAGTTCTAGCCGACCTGTGACAATGAGACAGTCACAGGTCGGCTCAGTAGATCGGGAGGTGAGCGAACACATACCGGGTTCGCTCACCTCTCGATCCTGTCACGGCTCTCTGCCGCGACAGGGGGAGGGGCTGGATTCCCCTCTCCCCGCTCCGATCTGCCAGCGCTGACTGGCGGAACGGACAGGGGAGGGGGCGGATACAGCTGGCTCTGCCTCTAGATAGGCAGAGCCAGCTGTCATTCACGCAGCTGGGCGGATCCCGTCATCTAAGTCGGGATCCGCTCCGGCGTCTCAGTATACCGCGAGCTGTAGCTCGATGTATACTGAGCTTAGAGTAACGGGAGGACGCTAGTTTGTGTCCTCCCGTTACCCTAAGGAGAACTATGGGGAAAAACACTGACCCCATAGTTCTCCTTTAAGAATTGCAAACTGGAAATTGCCATATATGAACAATACAATGAAAACTATGGCTTTAACCAATTATAATGCATGACTACATGTGTGTAATTTATCTGCTATTTTGGTAGATATGTGATATAGTTAATGCTATGGCCAGTTGCAGCATATACTGTATTAAGGTGAGCAATCTGTTTTTAGTTCATATAGTTGTGCAATACTGTATATGACATGCTGAATACTTGACTGGACTGTTGCTGTAGATAATGGGAATATGTGTTTAACTGTCAGGGCCCGGCTTTGGAAGTGTAAGGTGGATCACAGCTGCGGTTCCAACAGTGTCTCTAGTGCGGTGGTCAGGCTAAAATCCCCGGCGGCTCTCTCAATCATAAATGGAGAGTTGGGGATTTAGTCATCATGGACCGCTAGAAATAGGCGGCAGTAACAGGAGAAGTAGTTTAGTGATTATTAATTTATACGCCTAATCTTGGCAATCCTATCGTGATACAGTATCTATGACGGATATCAGAAGCAATCCCCTTCACACAGCATATATGGCTTAAGTATGGCAAAGCAGGCAGGTGATACCCAAAGTCTCCACCAGAGGGCAGCGTATATGAGCCAAGTCAATTGCTGAGTTCAAATAGCAGATACTTGCGGTTTGGTGGTATGAGCGATCAGCTGCATGCGAGAGGAGTCCAGTGGCGGCTGGTTGCTGGGGAGAAGTGAGGATCCGTGTAGAGCCGCGGCCGATGCGCCCCAGCCTGGAACGCAGTCGGGAGGAGCCAGGAACCCGTGGGACATTACAGGACCCCCTCCTCAAGGGAAGCCCTCCGGGGTTCCAAGAAGATGACGGCTTGGACGGATACCTGTTATGGAACCTCCTCTTCAGCAGGGGAGCATGTACGTCCCGATCACTCTCCCAAGAGTCGTCCTGAGGACCATATCCTTTCCATCGGATGAGGTATTGCAAGGTCCTACCCCGTCTTCTGGAGTCGAGAACCTCTTCAACCTCGTACTCGATCTCCCCCTGTACCTCCACGGGGGGTGCAGGCTGAGGAGACCTGGCAGGGAAGGGATCAGGCCTGAATTGTTTAAGCAACGAGACGTGGAATGACGGGTGGACTCGCAGTTCAGGGGGCAACACTAGACGGACTGCATTGGGGTTGATCACCTTGTCGATCACGTAAGGTCCAATGAACTGTCTCCCCAGCTTCTTAGAAGGAATCTTCAGCCTCAAGTTTTTTGTGGAGAGCCAGACCTTTTCTCCCACCTGGTAGGTTGGTGGTGCCCGTCGTCTTAGATCATAAAAGCGTTTCTGATGTTCTTGAGCACCTTTTAGGTTACCTTGGAGCAATATTCTGATTTTGGAGAGTTTCGTCAGGTAGTCCTCGGCCGACGGCACGTTAGGAGGAAGAAAGTCAGTTGGCAAGTAGGTCGGGTGGAAGCCGTAGTTCGAGAAGAAAGGTGTCTGCTGAGTAGAAGAACTGGTGGTATTGTTAAAAGCAAATTCCGCCAGTGGTAGTAGGTTATACCATAGGTATGTCTATAGAAGCTAATAACCCATATGGGGGTCTCCTTTCATGTTTGCACGTTAGACATCTCTCGCAGGTGGTGACATAGTCTAGGACAGTGTCTTTCATGCGGGGCCACCAGAAGTGCCTTTTGATCAATTCGAGGGTCTTGATGTAACCAGGATGCCCCGCTAGTGGGACATCATGGAGTAATTGTAGGACTGTGGGTTGCATGGAGGGAGGAACGTACATCCTAGTATCCTTGTAGACGAATCCTTCTTCATCGGTGGTGAGTCCCGGAGGTAGAGAATCTAAGCTAGTGGGAAGGCTGTTTCTGATTTGTTCCTTGAAGGGTATGGTAGAGCCGAGAAACTTGGACGCGGAAATAATTGGAGAAGGTGAAGGAGTCACTGGATCCTCTTCGTGAATTCGTGACAGTGAATCAGCCTTGCCGTTACGCGTACCAGGACGGTAGGAAATAATAAAATCAAAACGGTCAAAGAACAAACTCCATCTGACTTGTCTCCCCGAGAGAGTTTTGCAGGTCTTGAGAAACTGAAGATTTCGATGGTCTGTGAAGATCGTGAACGGATATCTTGTTCCCTCTAGTAAGTGTCTCCAGGTCTCTAGTGCAACCTTAATTGCAAGGAGTTCCTTCTCCCCAATAGGGTAGTTAGTTTCTGCGGCTGTGAGGGTTCTGGAGAAGAAAGCCACGGGGTGCAGCGGAGTGTCGAGGCCTATACGTTGTGATAACACTCCTCCCACAGCGACATGAGAGGCATCGACCTCTAGGACATAATGGTACTCTGGATTCGGCAACTGCAGGATGGGGGCCGAGATGAAACTTTGCTTCAGGGTTGTGAAGGCCTTCCCATCATTACATTAACATTGTCAGCTTGCCTCTACGGGGGTTATTCACAAAGCTGCTGAAGGCAGTCGAGTGAATAACCCAGCCGAAGTGAAGTGAGCCGAACTATGTTTGGCTATTCACTCTGGCTTAGTACAGCTGATTTCAGCCATACATCAGCTGCCTGCGGCTGCACTTTGGTCAGCCGAACATGCTCTGGATCGGCTGAGCCAAAGCTCTGGCAGCTCACTCGCTGCCATTCGCCCCTATTCTCATAGGAGCCAAACGGCAGTGAGTGAATAGATGAATGCCACCGAGCGTGGTACCGAGCAGAAAAGTAAATAAGTGAAAACAGTTAAAAAAAGTTGAACACATAATTTTAAGATGTAAATAAATTAAAAAATAAAGATTTTTTAAAAAAATTAAAAAAACAATTGGGTGGAGCAAGCAGTGACAGCTACCTCCACCCAACTGTTTCCTATTGGCCAGCACCTGCTAGAGTATTCTAGCAGGTCCCGGCCAATGAACAACAGTTGTTATTGTTTAATGACAGTTCAGCATCCCCAGGTCATTTGGGGACGCTGATCTGTCAGTACAACTGGGCGGAGCCAGCCGTGAGATCACGCCTGGCTCTGCCCAGCTGTCATTTGCGGGTGCAAAATGCCGGCCGTTCGCCCTGCTTTGCCTGTCACTTGAGCTCAGTCGAGCTGAAGCATATACCTTCGGCTCAGCTGAGCCGCTCGACCGCCTTTGGCTGATCTACGGGCTATAGTGAATAGCCTGTACAGCAGCCCTCCGGCGGCCGAGGAAAGCCGAAGGATCAGCCGAAGCTACGACTGGATCCTTCGGCTCCTCTGCGAATAACCCTGTATGTCTTCTTGATTAACAAGGTAAACCTCCTTCCTGTCAAGGCCATTTTTTAGCATTCAGCACTGAGGTATTTTGACATGCAGTGAGAGAGGGTGTTACAGGTATGGTGGGGAACAGGGAGGGTGCAGTAAATGTTGAGATTCCTCCCTCTACTCTCAATTTCATTGGCTCTGTTGTTTACCTTGTTTTGAGAATTTCACTGTCCAACGGACAGTATGTTCAAAGTGAACTGCTTGTGGTTGCATTAGGGGGCATGTGCAAGCAGAGGAAAAAATCATCAACTATACAACACAGACCCCTGATGAAGTCACGTGTTTTGACGTAACGTACATAGGGCAGAGCTTCTGATGTCACTGCACTGAGCTGAGCTGGACGAACGGGCGTTTCATCGTTTTGCTGCCACTTGCCTTGCTGGTTTGATCCAGCAATATCTTATGCCTTTACCTTATGTACCATTGTGAGTACGCATTTCTTTATTTAATAAATTGCATTTTATTGGACGTTACGCACTATGTCCTTGTCCTTTTTCTCTTTCCTCCTATATTTATTCTGGTACTTGTAATCTGACGAGACCTTATCACCTTTACTGTGCATGGGCTTCCCTCCCCCATTAAGAAGGGAAAACGCGCATTTGACCTAGCTCTGCGGGTCTACCTCCCCAGGTGAGCACTCACTTGTCGCTATCACTCACTGGGTGGAGGTGAAGATCTGCCTGCATTATGTGATTGTCCTTACCTGAGAGTTACATGGAAATGGGCTGTAAATCATTTGAGGAATTTTCTTGCACAATCACCATTGTTCTTTTTTTTTGCCTTATTTAGCGGTTTTAGACCAAGTAGAAAACAGCGTTAGTAAATTAGAATCACTTGCAGAATTGAGCGATAGCGATTAGTTGGGAAATTCATCATCAGACACTGAAAGTGACTTTGATGTTGGGAAATTCGTCATCAGACACTGAAAGTTCTCAGTGTGCAATTACCTAGTTACCTAGTGACCAGGGGACGCTGAACTGTCATGAGAGCTTGTCAGAGCCGGCGGTGATATCAAAGCCGGCTTTGCTAAGCTCTCATCGTAATGACAGAACAGCATCCCGTGGTTACTAGGTAACCAGTGACGCTGTTCTGTCATTACGATGAGAGCTTAGCAGAGCCGGCCGGCAGCTCCAACAAGCTCTCATTGTAATGACAGCTGGTTCTGGCCAATGGAAAACAGTTGAGAATAGGCCGAACAGCAGCGAGTAGCCTGCCGGAGGTTCGGCTCAGCCGATCCAGATGTTGGATCAGCTGAGTCGAACTCCTTCTGCACTTTGGTTCGACCCGAACCCAGCCGCAGCAAGCCGTTGAACGGATTATTTCAGTTGGTGTACGGCTGAAATGAGCCGTACAAGCCTGAAGTGCATAGCCGAACAGCGTTGAGGGGCGGGCTTATGATGACTGCAATGCTGAACGGGGAGTGTGCGCGTGCGCACACTGGCCCGTTCGGCAGTGATCTCTCGATCATGTTAAAAACCAGCCGAAAATCGTACGATTCTCGGCTGGTTTTCCAACATGCTCGATATACAAAAGTCGTGCGACCGTATATTAGAAACGGTCGCACGCCTTCCATACACTGCACGATTCTCGTACGGTCACAGGATTTCCCGCGATTCTCGTACGAGAATCGTGCAGTGTATGGACACCTTAAGTCTCTGCTTTACTTAAGTCTAATGAGATTCACAGTATTGCTCTTCACCTAGGACCTAGATGTTCTGCGCAGACCGCGCGTCTAATTTCACTTTATCGATTATTAAATATTGAGTTACTCTTTGCTTTGACTCAAAAGACTACTGTACTACTGTTTTTGGTTTAAATCTTTGTACACACAAAATGTAAAATTTGACACTGTTGTGATACATATTTTGTATCCTGCAACTCTTAATAAAAATGTAAACGAAAAAGAAATAAATGGGTTCGACCGGCATCAGAAAGAAATGTAATAGGATAAAACAACCATAAACATTCTATGTGAGGGAAGTGTCTCTGCAGAAGTCTGACATCCTCCTATTGAGTCAGAGCTATAGTGATCTACTCAGCAAAGCTCATGCAACCTAGCTCAGCCTTTGTGGTGGGGAGTGTTGGATCGCTGTTGATAAACTGCTGTTTTCACATAGAGAACAGTGGTCTTCTGGCTGTCACTCGACTCAGTGGAGGGGGGATATTGGACCACTGCAGATGTGCCGTTCCTTTCACACAGAGAGCAGTGGTCTTCTAGCTCTGACTCAGTGGGGGAGAGGGGATGGTTGGATTGCTGCTTTAACACAGAGAGCAGTGGTTTGCTAGCTCTGACTCAGTGGGGGAGAGAGGAATATTGGACAGAGAGCAGTGGTCTTTTCTGAGCCCTCCAGCTAAAGATTTTGTTCTGCAGTTGGAAATATATTGCAAGCACCAAAAGATAAGACTTTGCTAGATTAGTATTTTCAGAACCTTGAATTTAAAGCACCTTGCTCTTAGACTTGTTCTTCCAGCCTGTCTCCTCCTCCGCTGAAGCGATGATATGTTCCTTGGCATCCTCTGGAAGCACAGAGGATCAGGTGAGTATAACTGTTATTTTTGAACCTAGACAAAAACGAGCACTTAACCCTTGCACTGCAGGGGTAGCCCCACTGCAAGGTTTAAGAAATATTTTCCCTGCAGTTCTGCTTTAACTATTTTTGTGGAAGCAATCAAGCAAGCAACAGTCAAGCTTTAATAATACCATGTTGTCGTGCAAATGCAGTTAACTTTTATATCAAAACTAACATGATATGTCCCAGGTACAAATATGTATTAACAAATTGTTCATGTAAGTGTCACTGTGGGTCATTTGCTAGAGAACACAGTTATGCTATGACCTGATCAAAATCTCTGTTGCCTGTGACAACAAATTATAGCTCTGAGGCTAAATATTCATTCCTTGTCACTATGAACTTGAAAGAACGCATTTTAACATTTCTATTTGCAAATGTAAACCAACACATTACACAAATGACCCCAGTGAAACCACAGAAGGGCTTATTTTTTATAGAGTTCATTCTGCTAATACAAGAAAAAAAATCATAAGAAAATTGACTCACATGCTCGAGATATCTATAAGATTAATGTGCTCTTCATGTCCCAGCTGGCTTGCCAGTTCTCTAAATTCTTCCGTCAACCTTATCAATCCCAGATCCAAATTAAACTCAGCAGGAAATTCTAAAATCCAGTATCTAAAACAGAAATAAGAGCAATCAAGTCTTTCTGTCCCTGCAAAAAATACATCTTGGTTGACTGTGTTCTAATTGATTAACTGACTGTTACTCTAAAAGTCCTTATGTAAAAGTAGACTTTTGTATGTGATTTACGTGTATTTACAGATTTTTCAATGTCAAGACAATACAAAAAAGTTTACAAATGCCTGCAGTCATAACATTTCTTTCATGTCTATTTTTTTCTTAGTAATTGTTACCTTAATTGTTACCTAAGGTTACAAATGGTAGGAGGAATGTAAAAGGAAATAATTTAATTTTAAGTTAAAAAAAAAACTATTAAGATAAATCAAAATGATATCAAATGTGTCTGTCGTTGACAGGCTGTATTTTAAGCAGATGGCACTGTTGCATATTTACAGCCCTTCTCTAACACTGTGGTATTGGGTGACCTTGCTATTTTCCTACTTTGTTCCTCTCATGTTGCGCTAAAAGTCTGTTTAGTAGCTACATTCTTAGTACATAACAGTGGCAAAAAGGATGGGCTATTGCTTATGCCAGTTATCCAAAGTCAGTGAAATCCTGTATACCAGATATTGGTAACTTCTCTAGATCACATGATGGTGTTTGTGGTTTCTCAATCATCATCATCATTGAATTGTTCAGAGGTTTGTTGTGATACTGAGGTTCCTAGGACACATATATTAGGGGTCTATCCACGAAGCAGCCGGAGCCGACGCGTTTCGTCATACGATCCCCTGAAGATGTCACATATGATGAAACGCGTCCGGGCGGGCCTATCCTACTCGATACTACACACAATACAGAAGTACAGGCTATCTGGATGCTGAGTTTGACCGGCCGTTTTTTTCCGATTTTAATTGTGAGTCCCACTTGTTTTTTTAATAAATGGTTTTATATGCTACACCATGAGGAGTTTCTTTCTTGTAATTCTGGCTATTCATCGGCTTATGGAGCACCGCTGGGGCAGATGCTAGGATTTCGTGTCTACGGATCAAATGCTTATTGTTAATATACAATAATAGTGCAGTGAGTGCGCACCCGAAAGGGGCGGCTGACGTAGACACAAAACACAGTGTGGGGAAAAAAATTTAAGCACTTTTGGACTTTTTTGCACATGTTGGATTTAATAATAAGATTATTTCACTAAACAGTATTTATTTATCACTTTATTTATGATCCAATTTCCTATGGAAAAATATATTTTTACTGCATGTATATATTGAATCAAGATTTCAGGAATTTATATTCATTTGCAATATTTATATATATTTGTGTACACTATCATCTATTTATTTATATGTTAATTTATATTGCATGTTAGCACTTTGCATGTATTGCACTTTTATAATCAGTATTATATAGTTGCTACTGAGGTAGTGACTCATACTCTTATTCACAGGTTACATACATTGGCACCAAATCACCAATGAGAGGTAATTATTTATGCACATTTATTAGAAGTGCCCCTATATCACCTTAGAGTAGGCTCATTTAACCTGCTATAGATCCCTAGCGCTGCATACTCATTATCCCAATGACATGCCTTATAATGGACTGACTTCTATATGCTTGGTGGGTGCTGAGGTGATAGGAATGAGTTCCTTACTAAAGAATTTGAACCATTTGGGGAAATAATACAGAAATATCACATTTTACCTATTGCTTTCGAAACTGCATGATGTTTCAATTCAAACAGCATGAATCATCTATCAAATCATAGTACCTCTGATAGTAATGCTGAGGCTGTCAGTGGACTGTAATTTTGCCAGCAGTTTGGAATCTTTAATAAGGCACAGACTGATGTGCTGAGTGTCAAAATAAACCCCTGTAAAGAAGGCTCTTAGAAAAACAAAATGTAACTTTTGCTCTTGCATTACTCAGAAAAAGATGTGAACTTACTGGTGTCTGCATCAGTCAAAAGTACAGATATATAGGATTTTTTAATACAGTCATTTTAACAATCTCCTAACATATTGGTAATCACTTCTTATGACATTTATTGTGGATATAGTATTTTTTTTTTTATATATTTGTAGCCTATTGGCCTAAAAACTGAAAAGTAAATTCAAAGAACTGATCATGGAAGGTTTACATTCCTGAAACCATATTCAATGTTCTTGTTAAAAAATCTTACCGCATAAAATGACATGCCTTCAGTCGCAATATATCACAGTTTTCATCACTAGCATTTCGATACGTAAAAGGGTTAAAGAAAACATTTCGAAAATAGCTTAAATGTAAACTGCAAAATGCTAAATATGGACTCGATTTGATTGGTGAATTAAAATATGGAAAAATATAGAAACATTAAAGCATAATGACTGTACAAAACAGGTCCGAGATGCTTATATAAAAGACAGTAATGCAATACGTCAGAGTTCCACTTAAAATCATAAAACATTCAGATTTATAAGATATACAATAAACATTTCATTAAAACCCGCATATAAGATACTTTACAGTTATGGATTAGAGGCCATTTCATGCTTTGTGCACAAAAATTTAACAAAAAACAGACGTGGCCCACCATGTATTAAACCAACAAAAAGTAATTATACTGTAACTTACTTACAAATAAGTAATTATATATCCCAATATACTGTATATTCTTCTGCAGTAAGACAAAAAGTAGGTTAAGTAGAAATAGCTATCAACCACATGGCTGAAGCAGTCCTTTAGCACATATGTATAGCGGAGAAAGTGTCAAGAATCCAGCATACCTACAACTATGCAACTGTGTCCATCATTACCCTCCTGAGATTCGGCAACAGGTGAGGAGTCCATAAGAAAGAGAGACACGGATGTAAACCTCTAATTTGATTTTTGTTTCCCCACCACAATACTGCAGTCTATCAGCTTGTAGTGGGAGGTTAAAAAAGTGAAAATTGGTAGTCATATTCCACCTAAACAGGTCAACATAGGGCTAGAAGTTGTTTTCCTTAAATATTCACAAAACTGCTATATTGCAACATTTCTCCAGTGTACCAGTTTTATATATGATTTATAGTGGCCCTCTGACATACATACTTTGTATATTGGTATACTCTGAACTGTATGGATTAAGTACATCCTGAGCAAACATATAGGACTGCTACCAGCTTGGATCTTTGTATGAGCAAGTAAAATTTTCCATTTAAAATAGCTGATTCCTTTACATACAAAAATGTGCCACTTAATTCCTATCCCACCAAAAAATATAGGTACTGCAAATGAATATGGTTAATCATGACTTTATTTGTAGATCGGGCAATTACTCAACAAGATTATGAGGTGAAGAGGTGATGAGACCCAAAGCTGGTTGGAAATGTCTACTACTAAAGAAAAATACAATTATGTTTTTATATCTTTTGGTTTTACTAAAGCTTACAGAAATTGAGAAGACACCTGCAATGTGTACTATGTATATAACACCAGTTTAGGCAACATACTGCAGCGGCCATTCAATTGTCACCCACTGTGATGTATTATACATACAGTGTTAATTACTGTTTGTGTGTTTATTTTCTTATTATATGGACATTGATATTTGGGGGGGATTCTGACATTTAGGTTAAATTTCTCTTCTTGGAGCCCAGTATGCAAATTTTTTATTTGTGTCCACAGGTTAAAAAGGTTAAGAACCCCTGAATTAGGAAGTGGTACCATTCAGGTGCTTCATAATATGTAGGAAAAAAGTGAGTCTGTAGTTCGCTACACATAAGAAAAACACACTTGTTCTGCTGCATTTTGAACATTGCATCTTAACAAAAGGATATATTGAGAGAAGTTTTCCAGCAAGTTCAGTAGAAGACAAATACCATCGATGCATTAGCAAGACGATTCTTGGCAACAAATTGTTGTTATGCAGATTACCCTTCTGATCTATAAAAAGAAAAAGATGTCAGTTACATGAATAGTAAGCACATACAGCTATGTATCAACTGAATATTACTACTAAATTGCAATATAGACCCTTTAAGGAATTTTATGTCAACTTTGTCCCATTAATTGAGTATTTTATTTAGGTTATTAACAATGGGATTATAACCACAGAGCCAAAAATACAAGATATCACCTATTAAAATAAAGCTGTGAAGAGACAGACATGACACACTTCTGTATTCAGCTATGAAGTGAGAAAAGTTGTCCATAATTAGAATCAGGTGATGATTCCGTTGTGCTCTGCTCTCACTGAGTGTTGCATTGCATTGTACCATATTGTTTTATTTATACAGACCTGCTACCTGATACAGACTGACATGGTAGTGAGGTGCTTTTTCTGATATGTACCATATTTTCAGTTTTTAAAAGCATACCAGAGGCTTTTAAAGAAGTAAGGCATTTAAAAAGGGATGTGAAGGAAAGTGAAATGCTGCTTATTCTGTATAGAATGTGTTGTGAACATAAAGCTGGTAAATATGGTGACACAATGATGGTTTAGCTGTTTAGAATGTTCCTTACATAAGTTACACATATGCTTCTCTGAGTGCATATGTCGTTATTCAAAGGGAATGCTGATGGCAATAAGTAAACAGCTATTGAGTATATGTAAAGTGTAGCAGAGAATTGCTCGTCATATGTATATATTTTTGGGAACTCTGGGAGCAAAATAACTTGATGATGGGAGCAAACTAGCAAGCCACAGCAGAGAAGGAACAAAAACCTGAGAAGAGTGCAAGGCACACAAGAGAGAGAGAGTACAAAGTCAGGGGAGACAGACATTAGTATAGTGCGTCACCAGCTGGTAGTGAAGGGTTCTCAGGGTACAAAAACTGTGAACGCCTTGTCTTCACCAGAACTGTTGAAAGCAGTTAATAATTTGTTAACCAGGTTTATTCCTCTCCAGCTCTCCACCGTCTATTCATTAATATTTACAGTGGCGCTACCCCCCATCTCCCCCCCAAGAGTGTATTGTTTGCAAGGGCACTCCTGGGAGTGGGCATTGCTTTACAATCTAACCCTGGTATCAGACTGAGAGTGTTATTCACAAAGCTAGCCGAAGGATCAGCTGTAGATCTGGCTTATCCTTCGGCTACCTTTGGCTGCCTGAGCCCTTCGGTTCAGTAGAACTGAGGGACTCCTGTACGGGCTATTCACTATAGCCCGTACAGCTCCCGGAGCTGGCCGAGCGGCTCAGTCAAGCCGAAGTCATATGCCTCGGCTCGACTGAGCCGAATTGAAACCCGAAGCGGGCCGATTGGCCAGCCATTAGCTGGCCGAAAGCCTCGCAACTGACAGCTAGGCGGAGCCAGCTGTGATCCCACGGCTGGCTCCGTCCAGTTGCAATGACAGATCAGCATTCCCAGGTTGCCTGGGGACGCTGAACTGTCATTATACAATGACAACTTGGCAGAGACGGCCGTGACGTCACAGCCGGCTCCACCCAGTTGTTATTCATTGTCCGGGAACTGCTAGAAGACTCTAGCAGGTCCCAGCCAATAGGAAACAGTTGGGCGGAGCTAGACGTCACTGCTAGCTCTGCCCAATTGTTTCCTTCTTTCTTTAATTCTTTTTTTTATTTTTCCATTGATCTTTATTTTTTATTTTTTTAATGTTCTTTTTTTTATTTTTATTTTTTGGAAATCTTTATTTATTTTTTAAGATTTATCATTTATTTAACTTTTTTCTACTTTTTTTTCCTACTTTTTGCACTGTTTTTCTATTCTGCTCGGTACTACGGAGGTACCGAGCAGAATAGCTGAGCATGTTCGGCTGAACCAAAGCCAGCTGAAGCAAGCCGATGTACAGCTGATTTTAGCCATTGTACGGCTGAAATCAGCCGTACAAGCCTAAAGTGAATAGCCGAACAGCATTCGGCTCACTTCACTTAGGGTCGGTTGTTCACTCGGCTGCCTTTGGCAGCTTTGTGAATAACCCTCTGAGTTTCCTGTGAATTAACTTTTTAATTTGTAGGATTCAAGCCTAATAAAAAATTCATGAAAAAAATAGAGAGCCAGAAATGAGTCATGAAAATGTACACACATATACATCATCGCTGCACCTAATAAATACTAATCACCCAAACAGGTGGAAATGGAGTTTAAAGTAGATGTAACCCCTAATTGAAAGATATTTAATTTGATAAAGCAA
Source organism: Nanorana parkeri (assembly GCF_000935625.1). Lineage (NCBI taxonomy): Eukaryota > Metazoa > Chordata > Amphibia > Anura > Dicroglossidae > Nanorana > Nanorana parkeri. The sequence continues at coordinate 1,365,316 of NW_017306368.1, read as the reverse complement.
AATATATCATACATACCTAATAAAATACTTGTTTCACCCTTTTTTATGTGACTATCCATGGCCTCTGTGCAGCCACTTCCTGTCTGCATACATGCACACCAGCGATGCCTGCACTACAGTTTTCAAGGCAGGTTTCCTGAGGGTGACAACCATGAACCATGCTTGCATGATATGTGTTGTAATAGCCAATTGTAAAAGTTATATTCTATTAAAATTCCATGTACCATGGTGACAACACAGGAGCACATTTTGGAGACAGCAACAAAGCATTGTCACCTTATAACAGGGCATGCCATAACATGGACTTTAATGGCATGATCAGGAGGTATTATTTTATTGATTGCTGAAGATTTAAAAAGACTGCAAATTACTTTTGAAATTTTACTAACATATTGAAATGTATATAAGATTTTCTCGGTTGGCTTTACATATATTTAAAGAGGATAAAGGTCTTAAAGCGGACCATTACCAATATCTTTAAAATAACAACAAACACAACTTTAGAAATGTTTAGTAAGACAATCTACAAACAAACTATTATCTTCTAGATAATTACTGGATTTGTATTCATTGCATACCATATTTCTCTTTTCTTCCCCAGTCTTCTGACAGTGGCCATGTTTACTAAGGACAGAATACTAGCTCTCCTTTCACTTCCTGGATTTCTGCCACATGTGACTAGACATGTGACCATACGCATCATCTCAGGGGAGGAAAATGCCTTTCCCTGTCATCTCATGAGATTACAGATGAGATTTCCCAGCAATGCTCTGCTGATGTAACCTTCCCAGGATGCAATATTTTGGCACGGTTACATAATTTGTGCCAAAGTGTAGCAGGTAGTTAAAAAAAATAAATTGTAAGAAACACAAATATGTTTGTTTTAGCTAATGAATGTAAGAAAATTTCATGCAGAGCTGTATGCTGATTTTTAATAAAAGGGGTTAAAGTTCAGCTTTAAGCAACACATTCAAGCTAATTGCTGCAAAAGGACTGCAAGCCAATAACTATTTACAGTATGTTGATCCAGTGATGTTTTAAAGAACTGGATGAACATGAATACCAAGCTTTGTAACTTCTAAATTACGGGTTCTCCTATCTTGCTAGGTACAAATTAAGGGTGATTGAGTGTATGGAATTGACAGAAGACAACTACTTAAAATGCACACATCACTGCATTCAAGTGGAGTAGAGTAGAACTATAGCCTTAGTGAAGACAATCCAATGCAAACACCAGAGTCACAAACGAGCCACAAGTAATAGAAACAAAATCTAATCATAAGCAGAACAATGCAGAAACAACCACACAACCACATACTGATTACAAACCACCTCACTTTTAGCTTTATTAATATGAACTATGATTTAAGTTACTGGTTAAAATGAAGCTGTGGCCAGGCTATGGGCATTCATCTATTTACAGTACATGAGCTTTAAAACAAATCACCACTGGCCTCTGTAACCGCAGGCACTGTGCAGCAATTTGCCCTTGAAGTGCCTCGCCTGTGCTTACATTAGAGACTAAAAGGCTGGAACAATACTAAGTCACTCCTAGACGTTGCAGCAAGTTGAGCTGAGCTAGCTTAAACAATTAATTCAGTGCTTCTGCTGTACTATTTGATTTGATTTTGCATTGTTCTTTTGGTGAATGGAAGGCAGGGGAGGATTGGGAACTTTTGACCTGGAATGCAAACACAGCCCACTGATCCTTTCCCAAAGGGCACATGTTTGTGCTGAACGTTACCTCAAAATGTACTATGGGGTCTATTCACTAAGCTGCTGAAAGCAGCCGAGTAAATAACTGACCCGAAGTGAAGTGAGACGAACGCTGTTCGGCTATTCACTTCAGGATTGTATGGCTGATTTCAGCTGTATATCGGCTGAAATCAGCCGTACATCGGCTTGCTTCGTGTGGCTTCGGGTCGGCTGAACATGCTCAGCATCTCATGGCTGGCTCTGGCCACTTGCAGAGACACATCAGCGTCCCCTGGTTACCAGGTAACCAGGGATGCTGATCTGTCATTACTCTCCCGGACGCTCCGGGAGTCTCCCGCTATTAGATAGCGGCTCCCGGCCGCTCGGGAGAGAAACACTTTCTCCCAGAAAGGTCAGAAAAAGAGAAAATATCCAGTGAACGGTAGTTGGGTGGAAAGAACTGCCTTGTTGATGTCAGAGGTCAGAGGAGAATGGGCAGACTGGTTCGAGACGATAGAAAGGCAACAGTAACTCAAATAACCACTCATTACAGCCAAGGTATGCAGAATACCATCTCTGAACGCACAACACGTCACAAAGAATTAAGGCAGTTCTGAAGGCAAAAGGGGGTCCAACCATGTACTAGGAAGGTGTACCTAATAAAGTGGCCGATGAGTTTATATCTAGACTGTCTGTATGCTAAAAAAGGGGATTATAAAGAATGAGGTATTTTGTGAGTTATGACCAAAAATGATAAATAAAATACTAGGCCCCCAACAAACAGAAATATCATCATTCAGCTTAGTTTATTTAACACAGTGTATCTTCTAATATTCAAAAAATATTAAAATAAAAAAGTTCAACCTGTGTCACACCCACCAAACTCCTCTTTTGCACATACTGCCATACTTTCTGCCCACCTCTACTTCACATACTCCTCAATGTCGTATCTTCCAAACTCTTTTTCAGCACATACTGCCTACTGTCGTACTGTCTTATTCTCCTTGCACCTTCCAGGTCTTCAATATTCCAGGGGTCTTTGACCCCATTCGAGATAAATCACCACATCTTTTGTGTCTGGACAGAAAGTGATGGGAAATCTCTCCAGATAACACATAGACTGCAAAAAAACCTTTTTTTTTAATAAAATCATTAGAAACTCCTGGAGACAACTTCCTCCCCCCATTTCTTCTGCTGCTGTCCTAAAATCTTTGAGACGATAAACTATTTTATGAAAAGTAAAATATATAATAGGTTGATAAAATGTTAAAAATATATAATGAAATACAAAGTGTATGTATAATATATATATATATAGATTGTAAGCCCTCAGGGGCAGGGCCCTCCTTACCATCTTGTCTTGAATTGTATTGTGATTGAAATGTCTGCCCTATATTGTAAAGCGCTGCGCAAACTGTTGGCGCTATATAAATCCTGTAGAATAATAATATATTAGGGATGCACCGATATCCGAGTATTTGGGCAAGTACTCGTACTCGCCCAAATGCTCCCATGCCTAGCACGAGTACTTCCGGTATCAGGAAGCCGGGCAGCGCGCCATTACACGCTGCTCGGTTTCATGATTGACCGGGAAGCGGCTCCATGCTCTCTCGTCACTTGTGACGAGAGAGCATGGCGCCGACTTCCCGGCCAATCAGGAAGCCGGGCAGCGTGTAATGACGCGCTGCCTGGCTTCCTGATTGGTCGGGAAGCTGGCCAATCAGGAAGCTGGCCTCGTGAGGTAAGGTTACCTTACCTTAGTATGTGCAGTTATTCTACCTTAGGTAGAATAACTCAGCAATAAGCCAACCACACCCTGGTTGCTAGCACCTAAAAGCGCTAAGTGGCCCGGGCGCGTTGCGGTGGCCCCAGCACCAGGAGTCTTGCCATGAGGGGGGGGGGCCCGTGCCCTGTGTCACCACTGGTGAGCCTGGTAAGGAGCGCACCCCTGGTTCCCTGACAAGCAGAGGCCATGCAGGCAGTTGACTTAGAAGAGGAAGCGGAGCTCCAAGGGTAAACTAAAGAAAATCATAACAGACAGCAAAATGAATCTCCATAGCGTAGTATGTTAAAGCGGACTTTCAATGAAATTAACTCTATAGCCCTCACAGGAAAACAATGCCCTAGGGGCAATGGAGCATTTACAGCATGCACTAATGGAAAGTGAACAAGCCTTGCAGCCTCTACCTTATGCCCGGGCCATAGGCAGAGGAAACAGACAACCACCTTAGAGAAAGGATGCTGAAGAGGCAAAGGATCAGGAGACCAGGAGTAAGTCTGTAGGTACGTCATCAAGCTCCACTCATCCTGGTGATGTCAGCAGGTTGAAACAAATTTCAGGGATACAAAATAGGGACTTTATAAGACTGAACTATAGGACTACTTACTGTCTTTTGAATACTGTATTTAAAAGCTAGAAGATAGCCCTATAGATCAGGTTGGAAGACTTTATCGATCAGTGCATGCCGTGAATGCTCCATTGCCATTTTTCAAATGTGAGTGCAACTGAGTTCATTTAATTAAAGTTAATTTTAACTTACTACAATATGGAGGTCTTTTGTACTGTCTCTCATTATGTTTTTCTAAAATTTGAGCTAAGTATTTATTCTATCACAAGTTTATCCAAAGCTAAAGAAAAAAAAATCCAAAAAGTTTTGGCTGGATTTAGGCTCAAGGTTATTACTTGTGCCCAAAGTCCAGCATCATCCAACAGGACAGGATTTACCACACTTGGAAAGCCCCAGCCTCATGTTGTCCATAGTAGAAAAAAAAGAACCCAAACAATGCCTTACAATAATAATGCATGTTGTGATAAACTTTATATTAGTCTCAATACTTTTTAATTCCATTAAGTCAAACTCCAGGCAAATGTTTTTTCTTTTTTGTTTTCGACAGACTGGGAAGGGTTAGAGTCTCTCTCATTTTTTTAGCTGTAAAGGGAGAAATTCACCCTTACTTACTGTCCCTATGAAAGTTGAGAAGATGATTGCTGACACTTTAACAGGAGTTGAGGGCAGATCTGCCAGTGGTATCATGTGAAAGGTAGGGAGATTACTCTCACTTCCTGTCATGTTTCTTGGATAGGAAATGAGAAAATAAAACAAGGTCATTGACAGCAGATGAAAACTTGACACAGAGGTGTTAACCCTTACAGACTGTAGAAAACAAAACAAGTGGCTGCAGTTACACTTTAAGTTCAAAAGCAGAACTTGCAAAATATATGTAACCCTGGCATGTAATTGAAACACAGTATTTCAGGAACAGTGCACTTAAATATTATCAGAGTTATAGTTATAGATAGAACGTTTTCAAACATACCAAACATATCAATGCACGTATACAAAAGTTCATCCAGTGTAGCTGCCTTCCGGTATGTAGCGGATCCCATGTTGACTGAGTCATCAATGATTCATTGTTCTCATGTAAACCATATTTCAGATGGGCTGTGCCTAATTTGCAACTTTCTTTAATGCGGTTTAGAAAATCTGTGGATACAACAATAAAAATGATTCCTGTACAATATATAAATATAGAAGTAAAAAGGACACACAACTAACTTTTAAACCAGGCAGCCATGCTACACAAAACACTATAAATATCAGAGATCCTGTCACCTGCCCTTTTTAGGACAGTATGTTTGAAGGCCACCCTTTTCTCAGCTTCACACCTTCCCCGACAATCCTTCTGTCATGGCTGAAACCACAAGATACCCTTTGAAGTTGGTGTCAGAACTTAGAGGAAGTGGTGATGACACTCTCTCTATCATGTAACATTGTTCAGGCCTATCGATTGGCTCACCTGGCCCAAGCGTTTTATTATTAGAGGGGGTCACATGCTTTTCTATAAGGTATTGGGTATTTTGCAACAGGGTCATTGATACTCGTGAGGAGCGAAGGCTGACCTGTGTAGTCTCATCCAATAAAAGAGCTACAGTAGCTCAGATTGTTGAAAAAGTTAATGCTGGTTCCAATAGAAAGGTGTCTGAACACACAGTGCATCACAGTTTGTTGCATATGGGATTGCGTGGCCGCAGAACAGTCAGGGCCCATGCTGACCTGTGTCTACCACCAAAACTGCCTACAATGGGCACGTGAGCATCAGAGCTGCACCACGGAGCAATGGAAGAAGGTGGCCTGGTCTGATGAATCACATTTTCTTTTACATCATGTGGTTAGCAGGGTTCGAGATGTTGACTTGGCCTCCAAATTCTTCAGATCTCAATTGAATCGAGCATATGTGGGCTATGCTAGAAAAACAAGTCTGATCCATGGAGTGCCAACCTCGTAACTTACAGGACTTAAATGATCTCCTACCGGCGGCTTGATTCCAGATACCACAGCATACCTTCAGAGGTCTAGTGGAGTCCATGCCGTGACAGATCAGGGCTGTTTTGGCAGCAAAAGGGGGACCTAATCAATCTTAGGAGGGTGGTCATAATGTTATGGCTGATTGGTGTATTTGTACATTTGGATAATTTAACTGTTTATTTAATTTTTTGTTTAGAGTTCTACATTAATAGTACAAGTGCAAACATATTACAGAAGCTCTACATTATTATGTCTTTAAAACATTACATAAAACTTCCTTTGTTCTATACTTCCAGCATTTCTGAATAAGCTAACGCAAGATAAATGTTTTAAAGTTGCCTTTACTATTATAAATAATAGCGTTTCTGTCAGCTTATATTGAAATAATTGCTATAACATGTCATTACTCTGGTTACTTGCAGAGAAGAAGCATTTATGTTTTAGAATGGCGCTGTAAAATAATGAATCCAGCTTCATGTAATCATACCTTTAATTGAACATTTTTGTTTAACAGATTAGCAAAATAACTGTGTATAAAGAAAATGTGCTTCATTTGAAATCAATGTACCGGACACTATGTCCTTATTACACTAAAGTGCGCAAAAATTGTTTCATAAACTTGAAGACAGGTTTAAAATTAAAGTGATATTAAAGTAAACATATTTTTAAGCTATTTCAAATACTGTTGAAATCACTTACAATGGATGCTGCTCCTTGATGTTTAAGTTTTAGCTTCCTGCAGAATCATCTGGTCCCCAGTGCACTAGGTTGGCTACTTTCCCTTGCAGGGTCCTATGAAGCCACCCTTGTGTGTGCTAGTAAGCTGTGTGTTTCTCCACAAACACACAGGCACAGCGGGGCAAAACCCTCCCAGTTCCCCACTCCTCCTTCCTCCCTCCTCCCTTTTCCAAGCTAGTAGATGGACAGCTGTTGGAGACTGCTCTGTCTCATGTGATTTTCTACCAGACAGGAAGTTCAGAAAAGCTGAGCTAAAAGAGTTGGAGCCAACTGTTTGGAAACATGTTGACTGTGAGTGCTTGGGCAAAAATTTTAAGAAATACTTTGCTGGACAATGTAAATTTGCTTGATCTGAATTCATTTTTTAGAAAATGTTTGAAAGTTTAATACTTCTTTAAGGCTTGCTACACACATTACAATGTTTCTATAATAGATTTACTATCAACCAAACAACCATTTTAAACATTTAGGTAGGCCCTCGTATTGCATAGCTGTACATGTACTAGTAGGAGCGAGAAGGGTACACAGTTTCCACTTCATCTTCTAAAATGAACAGTAGCCCAGTGCTGGCTGACATACATCCAGCAATTAATAGTGTATATCAATATAGAAAGGGATCTTCATGGTTTTTTTTTTAAACCAGCCTGTATGCTTGTAGCTTTGGGTTGATATTATGTTTGGAGATAGGCTTAATTTCTTTGGTTTAAAAAAAAACCAAACAGGAATCTGATCTTGGTTTGATAATCTGACAGATCCTGTAAAATCTGGGTTAGAGCAGGTTATTGATAATTGTGATATTATCAATATTAAGTTAATTATATGACCTTCAACTAGACATGTGCGCTGGCACAAAATTTGTTTTGTTTCATTTAGTTTTCATTCGGATTTTTCGTTATTCCGTTTTTCGGGATTCGGGTCCGAAGGTTTCGGGATTCAGATGAATTATGAATTTTCGTTAGCGGTAGTATGTACAGATTTTCATTATGAACGAATGTTCATTGCAGAAAAGTGAGATTAGACAAAATAAAAAAAAGTCAGCAGAAGAAAAAACACTGGCCTGGTATGGCGCAGGGACCGGGGGCACTCAATCGTCCCCTTCCCTTTCCTGCTATGCTGGGAAGGTGCGTGGATAAAGGGTCTGGTAGGAATTTTAGGGGGACCCCACATTTTCCCCCTCATTTTTGGGGGGTGGGGATCCCCCTTAAAACTCCTACCAGACCTTAATGGACTGGTATGACTTTTGGTAGGAACCACACGCACTTTTTTTTTATTTTTAACCTGGGGGATTCCTCCTAACATTCCTACCAGACCTATTGGTCCCAATTGGGGGGGGGATTGTTTTTCTGTTGTCTAATGTCACTTTACTGCAACGAAAATGTGTTCATAACATATATGACGGAATGTTCATCTATGAGCATTGTATGTTCATCTATGTATAACGGAAATTCGTACAAACTACCGCTAACGAAAACTCTGATTTTGTTTCTTTAAAGTTGATGCTTTACACAATAAAACGTAATTCGGGGAAGAAATTTGGATGCATCCGAAATTTTCGTTATCGGAAATTCGCTTGCATCCGTTATTTCTGTCATTCCGAAAATTCATCCGAGAAACAAATCTTTTCCGAAATGAATCGCACATGTCTACCTTCAACAGCAGATGTTGTTCCTGAAGATCTCTCTTCGGGAACAACAGATGTAAGTGTCATTAACATTTTTGATCAGCAGAAGTTGAGTTCAGCACTGTAGTTTTTGGTGCTGATTTAGATCGTTCTTTACTTTTGAAATGTTGAAAATGATTTATCTACGTAGGATGCATGTCTCCTATTTTAACAAATGCCCCTTTAGAGACACTAGAAAATAGCTGGTGAAAATGGGAATGTTGATTGGTTGAAAAAGTTCTGAGGCCACAAACTATACCAGACATCATTATAATCCAACCATTATATTTATAACACACATATGTAGTCAAATATATTCTCAGGAAGGTACAGTATAAGATAATACATTATTTTAAGATGTGTTTTAATTAGTCTAAATAAAATACCACATTAGCCATTGGCTTTCTTACACAACAATTCTATCTAACCAAAAGCTTGCATTATAGTTATATTTATACTTCTGAAATGAGCTTCATGTTTCATTTGTCATACTTTAATGCTCTTGTACAGATGGCATTCAAAACAATGAAATCACATCATGCAGCATCTGATGTGGAGTGGTAAAAGCTTGCATGCCTTTTTTTAGGTCTGAAATACTCTTCTAGGAACTAAAAGACATGTAAACCTTAATGACAATAGTATGGATTTTCTTAGAGCCCTTTCACACAGGCTTTTTGATCAGGTCCACCTGTCAGTTTTTCAGGCGGACCTGGTCGGAAAGCCCAATGTTAATCTATGGGCAGCCGGATCTAAATGGATGGGTGTTCCTTTACATCCAGTTACCCCCGGCTCTGGCCAGGTCCATAAAAACAAATGGATCAGTGTTCTGTTTCAATGGACCTGATCATGCTGAATTGGGGGTAAGCTGATGTAAGCAGACACAAATTCATTTACATCTGATTCCCCACAGACCAACATGAATCCCGTAATTTCAGCAGGGCACCTGTGCATAGACCTCATCATTGGACCATGGGAAAGGAGCCTAAGGCCTCATTCACATGAGCTTTTCGTGACCACATCTGTCCTGGGCTGTTCACCTGTGCCTAGCAGCATGTAACTGCTGGATGTGTGGACACATGCTAACAGCAGGGGACAGCTGCGGCTCTAGTCAGCCTTTCATTGCTTTGTACAGGCTGAGCACCCACAGCTGTCTGAAACCTCATGTAATTCCAGTTACCAGAATCCCCAGAATCTTGCCACATGTGGGCACTAAGCCCATGTGAGTGAGGTCCGTAGTTTAGACTGTGATCTAACAATGCATAAATCCAAATATTAACTTATATTACACTGTATTTCTGTGCATTCACAGGCATACTCATAGCCAGAAATGTTATATATAATTTTACACAAAACACTATGCTCCTTTTCAACAGCAAATTGTAAAAGTGGTATTAACAGACCAATGATGTTAAGTGAGTACTGCCATCTTCCCAAAAGGAAAAATTTTACTTTTTTTCTTTTTAATCCCTCTTAATTTTTTCTTTTTGCATCATTAAATTAGTATAGTTAGATTGTGCTTTGAATGTTTAAATTAACTGATCCCTATGTTTATGATGTCTTTTTGCAATTGTGGCTGGAGTTTTTCAGTGGTATTCATGCCTTCACACAAGGGTCTCCCATGTTGAAAAAGTTCTGAATACAATATAAACACGCAATAGCCAATAACCAAAAACTTTTATTGATGAAGTAGGTACATCCTACCTTTGCCCAAGTCACCACTGCTACAAGCTTGCTCTCATGATGGACTACAATCTCTATAAAAAAATTGTAAACTAAACATGAGATTATAGTCTATCATGGGAGCGAGCTTGGAGTTGTGGCTACAACTCCAAGCTTTACTTCCTGGAACTCTGGATGAAACAGGATGAAACTGTTTGCCCACTCCTCAGGCCGTTTTCTATGCACATCATTTCTTAAACACTCTAATAAGCCCTTACAATATTCAGAGTTCACTGTAGTGTTCCTGAGTACAGGGTACTCGGTAGTGTTCCTTGGGTCTTTAATGTCTTCAACCAATTCACAACCATTATGAAATTGCTCGAACCATTTGTAAACCCATTTCCCAGCAACACCATAAGCCAATTTTAAGTTTTTCATGGTAATGCGTTCTTCGTGATCCATGATTTAGGGCACACTTTAAAACACACCTTCTTTCAACCGTAGCTTACAACTGACTGACTGCACCGGACAAGTTGAAATTGTCACACACTGTTACTGAGGTTCGACGTGCTGCTTCGCGTATTGAAAATCCCTGCCTTTCCGTTGGATGGAACTCAGCAGTAGCATTCACCGTATTTTTTGATCACACCTCATATAAGTTAGTAGTATTGTGCATAGTTAAGGCTCTAAGTCATGGAAAATTCTGGATTTCACTAATGGTTTTTTTCCATTAAAGGAAAGAATAAACAAAACTGAACAAGAATTAGTGCAAGTTCCTCTTTTAAAGTAGTGTTATGTTTCCAAGCTAGTTCTCATTTCCGCAAACAAATCAATGATATAGTTACAATGCAGTATCACTTCAGTTCTCCCTTTAAATGGTTTATTATATAAGGCATCAATTAACAGTTTTATATGCCAGGTCACTTAAAGAGAGTTCTACTTTTCAGTAACAATACAAGCACTTTCTTTCAAATATTTGGCTTATGTCATTAGACAGGATTTGGCTGGATGCCTAGGCCTTTCCGTGTGCAATAACTACTGTTAGTACGTATACTGCAGTGCTGTTTTTGTTTTTGACCTAGCTAAAAGTGATCCTAAGTTTTCCTGTTTTTACAGCATTATGCAGATTACATTTATTTTTAACAAACATTATCCCAGCTTGAGGTTTCTCAGATATCTATTTATTTCAAGGTATGCTCCACTGAAAGTACAGGTTTGCCCGTTTAGAAACACTTCTAACATTTCTACTGAAAACTATCTATAATGATGAATTTAATTGAAGTGTATGCAAATCCTAATAATACATTTCTCTTGTTTGCTCTCTTTTGGTCTGTCAAATATACCATTCAAAGCATTTTGTTATATATGTTCAGCAAAAAAAAAACCTGTTGATCCTGCCAAAAATCCAGAGAGCTGGTAACTTCCTGTGCTCTATGTCTCTCCCTTACTGAAATTTCAAGCCTTTCTCAGTCTACCCCTGTGAGCTACAGAACACCACCCCTATGTTATAGGGATGATAATGATGATAATGGGAGAGTTCTGTAGTACAAATCAGGTACAACCAGCCTAGGGTGACAACACTGCTCCTCCATAAGTAAAATTAGTTACCATTGTCACCCTAGGACAAGCCATGTAAAACCATAAGTCACCCTAGGACAAGAAATGTAAAAAATAAATGCAGCCACCACATCTGGTACTGGTAAGATATACAATTTTTGTTCTTGGATTTAGATACACTTTATTACCATCTAGTCATCTAGAACCTTTTTAAGGTTCTACATTACTTGCTATGTTTATTCACACATGTAATGGCTTTTGCCTCTCTTCTTATCAACTCTCCATTGTTTTCTCTATATTTTGGACCCAAAGTGCTCAGCCATGCCCACATAGAGGTTTATGTATGAAAAGTTTTCTAACAAAAACACTTCTTGTTGCCCATGGCAACCAATAAGAGTCCTTGTTTCATGTTTAATTCTGAACTGCAGAAATGACAGACTAATGATTGGTTTCTATGCAGAAAAACAATTTATTTTCTACTATTGTACAGTGAGGATTATCATGCTTTAGGAAGTGAAATAACAGAGTTGTGAGAAAAGATAAACAGACTTTTATCCATAATTCAGAGATATGCACATTAAAGGGGGGTCAGTCACACTTCAAAGAAAGTAGGAAAGGCCATAGAAAAATAAAACACCTATACACTTTCTGCAGACAAATACAAAGATATAATGAGAAATATGACAATATATATGTGAGGAGCCGGAAACCTTTTGAGCGTAGTGTGCTGAAAAATGAAAGAAAATAAGAGTGTCAGCTATATAAAGCAAAATGTTTTTGGGGTGCTATAAAGTAGATTCAGAAATAACAACTGGCAACATTGGTGCTAGTGTCTGCAATGATAACCACCAGCATTGGTGCCAGTGTCTGCTATGATAACCCCCAGCATTGGTGCCAGTGACTGCAATGAAAACCCCCATACTGGTGCGATTGTCAGCAATGATAACCCCCAGCATTGTTGCCAGTGACTGCAATGATAACCCCCAGCACTGGTGCTAATGTCTGCAATGATAACCCCCAGCACTGGTGCCAGTGTCTGCAATGATAACCCTCAGCATTTGCGTCAGTGACTGCAATAACATACCTCTCTATTTGTAGACTTTCAGGAGGGGCAACCTGGATAAAAGATAATGTGGCGCACACAGCGTGCCATGACAAAAAGTGGGTGTGGCTACATAGAGCTGAATATTGGGTGTGATCTAAAGGGGTTTAGTACCCATGCAGAAATTGGCCGTCTTCTCATAGTGCATACATACTGTAAGCCTTACAACAAGGGTAGGCAACATATTTGCAAAATAAAACCATTTCCCTTTTCCCTTTCTTTTCCTCTCCTTCATGCCAACTTTCATCTTCTTTTCATTTCTGAGGTCTTCACCTTAAACTAAAAGTTGACCCCCATCACCACTCCCACTTCTCACACACCCTCACAAGCAATAATGGAACACTTGGTCTAATGTTATGTATATTTGTTGGGTAGATTAAATTCCAAATCTTGAGGAATAATGACTCTTATCTATATGTGTTTTCCATTTTAGTAACTAAGGCTGATTCAAACTGAAATAACCAATACATAACTGTTTTAGGAATAGATATAAAAGGGTGTTAGAAATGCATTAATATGAACAGTATTATGTATATATTTGAGACCAGGATCTTGAAAACTCTTACAGCCTATGACTTGGCTTGTGTGGAGCAGAAGGTTGCTGGTTACATAGAGGTTATACGAGAGGATTGAGAGATATAGGAACCTGCTTTCTGGTAGGTGTTGGTGGAATGAAACACAAAAAAAGCCTCCCTTCCTGTGGTACAGTCTGTCCATACTCAAGTAATTCCTAGGGGAGTTCCAGACAATCTTGCCAGGTACTTTCACAAGTGAAGGATATGACTATGGAGATTCAGTCTCAAAATTAGATGTATGAATGGTCAAGGAACTGATATGTCAAGGAAACACATGAGTCTGCTCTTCCAGATAACTGTGCTCCCCTTCTCTTAAAAAGAAGCATTAAAAAGAATTTGTTACATGCTAAAGAAGTCCTGAAAAACCTGATTGCCTTTGTTTTCATACCTTGGCCACAAAGGACACTGTTTGTGGATTAGGTCAGAGAGGCCCGGGGGGCAATTGCCACCCTGCCCCCCGGCCCAGTCCGCCCCTGGGATGTGGGGATAATGCAGTAGACAGATAGATCACAGACACAACATTATGAATGTCAGTTCAGGAGCTGCATAATAGCTTCTCTCCAATAGCAAGGAACGTAGGTAAAAATGTTAATGTATTGTGTTTACATGGAAAATATTTTGTTGTGGTATATAGTACATGACTGAATGTTTTCTTTTAATCACTGTGCAAGAAAATTTTCTCATAGCTTAGTGAATGTGGTGAAAATTCACTTTGCAAAGGATACCCAATTATGTGCAAGGGAGGGGAAAAAAAACAATATTTATGCTTGTGCATGATTGGATGATGGAAGTCAGCAAAGCTTCACCTCATTCACTAAGCTAAGGGAAAATTTCCTTGCAAAGTGAAACTTTCTTTACAGAATGAACAGCCTGTTTGCTTTTAGTAAACACATTCAATTGAGTGTTTACTGTGTCTGAATTAGCATGTCACCCAATAAGTTTATTCTTGGTTTATTAAAAAAAATTGGGAAAAATACTTAAAGTGATATTAAAGCCTATTTTTTTAATTTCTCCTTTAAGGAGACCCTCTTTTTCTAGTGGCTCCCCGCAGCGCTTTTCCCCCCACCCCCTGCACGGGTGCCACCATCGTTCTGGTAGAGGCACCCATGCACACTCGTGCCTGCTTGTTTCCGCAGTGGCTGTGTGCGTCCACCCCTTCCCTCTTTGATTGATGGCAGAAGGAGCATATGGCTCCTCATCCATCAGTATCCTCCCCCCGCAACCCGGAAGTTCGGGTAAAAAAAGTGCTGGGCCATTTTTACCCTAATGCAGAGAATGCATTAAGGTAAAAAACGTCCAGGCCTTAATACAGGGGTGCCAAGTAGGTCGATCACGATCTACCAGTTGATCGCAAAACTATTTCTGGTACATCGTGATTGCTAGTTCAATTTGGCTGCTCCGTTTTTGGCACGTTCTGCTCTTCCTAACCGTAGCTAGTACTGTTTGCAGTACTCACGTTTAGCATGTCTATATAGATTACTAGACCTGGAAATTTTCAATGTAATTATTGTGATTGCTGTAAACCTTTACATGGTATACTATTACTGTTTACCATTACACTTAGGGTATGTCTAGAACCAAATGATTTTTGTTTTGGATAAAGTTGGGGGCTTCTTCCTATTTATTGGTCCTCATGGCCAGGGCCGGATTTCCCACAAGGCCAACCAAGGCCCGGCCTTGGGGCAGCAGGGAGTAGAGGAGCAGCAGGGGTGTGGAATTTCTATCTCCCGATGCTCGCGACGTGCAGTTCTGGGCACTGGGTGGGTAGCTGTCTTCTACATTTAGCACTGCTTTGGGCAAGCAGTGCTAAATGTACAGTGGGGAAGCCGCCGCTTGTTTTGTATAAGTGATCCTGGCGATGTAAACGTGAGCTTGATTAAATGTAATTAAATTTTACATTTTGAAAGGTTGGAAAGTATTAAGCAGTGTATAAAGCAAGATTTATGATATTAGCAGCATGTTCAATTCCAATATTTGAGGGTTATTTAAAAAACCTTAACTATATATTTTAAAAAATAAAATATTTATTTATAATATACATTTCATATAAGATATTCAAGCTTTTTCAAACCTCTGCACACAACACACACAAAAGAAAACATAGCCATTGGTACAATTAAAATAACAGGAACTGCTCTAAACCTCTAATGGAGGATCGGGGACAATGGCTTGAGCTAAACTTCTGAAGAGGATGTATATGCAACACAATCACAACCATTAATGTGAAACCTTTACCTTATCTGTTGGGGATTGTTTCTAATATCATAAAGCCTTATTTATACAACATCTTCTGCTTCCTGCAATTTGTAGGCATCATAATAAATAACATAAGTAATTGCTTTGTTAGTCCTAGATATTATTGATACCAAAGGATCAGCATATTGCCTGGCTTTTAACATTTTCAGGAAAGGTTGGCAAATGCAGCCCATAAATACAGTATATGGCCAGAAGTTTGTGGAAACCTGACCATGACACCTATTGTTAGACCTCCAATTGTAAAAATATGAGCAATAATATGGAGTTGACTCCTATAACAGTCTCTACTGGACAGACAGACAGACAGTCTCAGACAGTCTCATGTCTGTGGGAGGTTGTGCCCATTCAGCCAAAAGAGCATTTGTGAGGTCAGGTACTAAGGTTCGATGAGAAAATCTTGCTCGCAATCGGCCTTCCTATTCACACTTGTCTTAACCACCTCCCGTCCATGACTTTTACTGAACGGCCGGATGGGAGTCTTGTAGGAGCGGGAGGGCGTCTTAAGATGTCCTGCCCCTCCCCCCGCTCGTGCGCGGCACTCAGCATGCACATGAGTGGGAAACTGTTAGCAATGCATTCAGTGTCACTCTCTGGTTACAGATGCCGGTGAGAAGCTGATGAAACAGATCTCTGCTTCATCAGCTTTTTTGGGGTTCCCTAGGTGACATTAGGGGTCTTAGAGACCCCTGTTGTCTCCATAAAAATGACCTGTCATGTGAATTGGATATCACATAGGGATTTCTCAGTCCCCTATGTGATAGCAATAAAGTTAAGTGTAAAAAAATTAAAAAAATGAAAGCATAAAAAAATAAAGAAGCTAAAAAAATAGTCACAAATAATTTTTTTTTTAACATAACACAAAAGAAATGTTCAAGTCTATGTACGAAAACGACGATTGCGCCCATTACGCCGCACATGTTACATATCGCCACGAACGTCGGAATGAGAGCAATCATTTTAGGGCCATTAATTACTGATAGAATTAAACTGATGAGCGGTAAGAGCTTTTAAAGTATCGCCTATGGCCAATTTTGGGTGTGGTAGTTTTCTGCGATTTCGCGGGCATGCACAATTTTAAAGCTTGACATGTTTGGTGTCTATTTACCTGACGTGACCACATCTTTTATATTCTACCAAAAAATTGGGGTGATAATAAATGTTTCATAACCTTTCATAGGGAAACACATTTTTTTTACAAAATTTAGGGTACTTTTTTTGTTACATAGTAAAAAATAAAAAACCCAGTGGTGATTGAATACCACCAAAAGAAAACTCTTGTGTCCCCAAAATATGGTATAAAATTTGTTTCAGTGCAGCGTTGCATGACTAAATGTCAAAGTACCGCAGCGCTCAACACTGAAAAATGGCCTGGCCAGGAAGGGGGTTTAACACCGTGGACTTCAAGTGGTTAGATATCTTTGTACTGTATGCTGCAGCATAAACAGAAAGCTTCACTGGAAACACCCGAACTTAAAGTGACTCTAAACTCAGGAGTTAGACCTTATAAATACATTCAAGGACC
Organism: Nanorana parkeri; assembly: GCF_000935625.1. Lineage (NCBI taxonomy): Eukaryota > Metazoa > Chordata > Amphibia > Anura > Dicroglossidae > Nanorana > Nanorana parkeri. Next base: position 1,348,245 of record NW_017306368.1, on the reverse strand, counting down.
TTAACTTTTAATAATACTTTATCTTTTATGTGCCTCACTAAGCTGTAGATCCTCAAATCATCTCTGAATTCATGCTGACACTGTCCTTCCTTCTGGAGGGTGGCTACATTTGTTTCCCATGGCCCCTGTGTGTGTTGTAAAGTAGTCACTGCTCCAAGCTCACTCCTGTGATAGACTACAATCTCACGTTTAGTCAGGGGCGTCCTGAGGTCAGGTGTCACCCAGAGCGAATACCGGGTGACATCCCGCTGTGACATAATTGCGCATGCGCGTGACATCACCACACGCGTGCGCGATGACCTTATTGATACTTGGTGATGGATGCTGGCAGAGGGAGAAGGGGATGTTCACCCGGCAGGATAACATATGCCGCAGGGTCTATTTCATGAAACTGTCGGGCTCTCGTTCCATGACCACATGCCCGACTTTTCAGAAAGGTGACACCCGGATGCGGGTCGCACCGCTCTTGTGACACCATTGCATTTAGTTTGACAAATTTGTATTTAAATTATAGTCTATTAACGGAACGAATTTGGATGATTTGAGGTGCTACAGCCGAGTGATGCACAAATAAGCTACATTTTTGTTAATAGTTAAAGTACTTGAATGCATTTTTTATATTTAAGATTAACTCCTGAGTTTAGTGTCATTTTAATAATTTGATAGGGTGTCCAATACCCAATTGTGAAAACATTTTGTACCACATAATAAATGTAAATCTAAAATGAACATATAAAACAAATTAGCATATTAAACCCAATGTAAATCATTGTCAGGGCAAAAAAAACATATGCAATACATCTCTGCAATACATACACTACCTCATGATATATCAGAATATATTTCAGAAAAATACCAGTCGATCTGTCAAAAATGCACTAGCTCCTAAAGCTGGCCATACACTGTTATATTTTTTTCATTTAGATTGCGGACTGAATGAAAAATATATAACAGGTTCCTCCATTCATGCTTACGAGCATGGATGGAGGAATCCCCCGCTCTTCCCTTTGTATTCTTTGTATTCTGACAGCGGCCACCAGCTGCTGTCAGAATACCGGAACAGAGCTTGCAAACTCCGCTTGGCCGAAATTTTCCAAATGGCTCCTTTGATCTTCTGATCAAGGAATGTTGGCCGGAAGGGTGCGAGCAGGGGTACCCACTGTGCAAATTTCAGCAGGTTCATCAACAACCAGCTGAAATTTACATAGTGTATGGCCGGCTTAAAGTCCATTTCCACCTTTGCAAGTGCTTTACATTTATTGTTGTAATAAAGAGGTGCAGTGATGATGTATACATGTGCACATTTTCATGACTGACATTTTAGGCTTTCCTCTGCTTTCTAATGAACTTTTTATTAGGTTAAGCCTAAAAATTCAACATTCTCTCCACAGGAAAATCAGACAGACACCAGGGTCGGATGGTATTTAGGCTTTAAACAGCTCTCCCCCTCCCTGTTATTCATTGTAACATGATCAATGAACAGCAGCTCTGCCTTTGCATACAATACATTGTATGAGGGGGGCGGGGGCTGCCACTCTGAATGCTAATGAATGGGAGTAGTGAGAAAGCTTGCAAAACAGAGGCAGACATTTTTACATGAGGAGATGAAGAGGAAAGCTAACAAAAAAGTAAGTTTGTGAGTTCATACACAGCAGCTGCGTTGCATATACACTTGGTGGACACTGCTGACTATATTTGTTTTAAGAATACCTCTGCAAAAGTGTAAATGGCCTTTAAGTCCATTTGTGGTCTGACAATTGACAGTATTTTTGTGGACTGAGTGGTGTCAACCCTGCCCAGTTTTTTCCTAACTACTCAAATCTACACCTATGCCATTCTCCACAACATAGAGACTAATCATTTTGTAGTCCCAAGATTAAAACTAGGAGGGCTAATTATACTCCTTGAGACAACCAAACACTTTCAGTTGTACCAAAAGGCATCAAACAAGAGAAGCTCATTGCTGGGCTTTACATATACTTTAAGGAAATTAAGTTATGTCACAGCTGCTATCTCAAGAAAGAAACAATAACTGGCACCAAATTAATAATAACTTGGTTGCCTGGACCCCAAAGGTCCTGTTCACAATAGTACTACTACCAAAAATTGTCCCCTCTATTGACTGGTCAGCACAACGCAGATTGTAAAGTTGCATGAAGCTCTACATACATCCTTAAATGCAGTTTTAAATGCAAACAGTTTGGTACTTGAATTAAACTTGGTATCAGCTTCTTGCTTCTACGGTAGACCTGGTGGAGGGAGAAGGAGCCCAAGAAGACAAACAGTTGTGCTGAAGTCCTTATGTGCTAACAAGGAACAAACAGTAGTAGGAGAAAGGAAGATGAACACACCAGTCTGCACTTCTACTTTTATTGTTTCATCACAGAATGCAGGAAGGATTAGAACTGTGTTACTGAACAGCAGCAAAGGAAAATCAGGTCTCCTTCTCTGCCAGACAAGGCTCTGCTGAGTGATAGAGCTCTGTAAAACATAGAACTGGATGGACAAAAGTCCTTAGGCAGGTAAATCAGCTCCTTATATGTACCTCATCTGTATATTTAGCTGTTTGCCTGAAGTTGCCCGGAGTAAATACTCTTCTCAAGGAAGAAAAAAAAAATGAAAAACAACTTAAAGTGACATTAAAAGATACATTTTTTTTCCCTCCCCCCAATGTTAATGTCAGCACTTACCTTAAATGATGTCTCTTAATCCGATCTTCTTCTTTTTCCTGATGTTTTCATCTGTCCCTCCAGAGGTGCGGCGGCTCTCCGATCCAGCGCTGACTCCTCTCTGCTTGCAGGCACTTCCGATCCAGCAGTGTCCGCAGGCGGGTGCACGCGTCCATAGACTTACCTTACGTCTCTGCTCGTCTCCCAGCCGAGAATCGGAACTGCGCATGCGCCCGCCCCAAGATCCTTTGCG
>NW_017306368.1:1332955-1345164 GCF_000935625.1 Nanorana parkeri | reverse complement strand
AAATACTTTTTTTCTCCCCCCCCCCCCCCCCCATGTTAATGTCAGCACTTACCTTAAATGATGTCTCCTAATCCGATCTTCCTCTTCTATTCCCATGTTTTCATCTGTCCCTCCAGCGGTGCAGCGGCTCTTCTCTGCTTACAGGCACTTCTGTCTGCATGCGGGTGCACGCCTCCATAGGCTTACCTTGCAACTCTGCTCCTCTCCCGGCCGAAAATCCGAACTGCGCATGCGCCCGCCCCAAGATCATTTGCGGCCGCACGAACAGTTCCGGACTCTCGCCGCGGGAGTGCGCAGCGATAATAAGGTCAGTCTAAACTGCTGTTTAAGCTGGTTTTTAAAAAAAACCTTTTTGCCTATATCTACTGCTTGTCCATTTAAAACTGTAGCTGCTGCAATGTTCGAAATCTGAAAAAATTATGCAACCAGGAGCAATAGGGCCAACTGTGCATGGAATGCCCCTAGATATGTCAGTTCCTGCTTCTGTGATTGGCTGACTGATTTCCCCAGAAGTCTGCACTAAGATACAAGTATAATATCGCATAATTTGTGTTGGGGGGAAGCTGGGGAGGATATCGGCGAATGTCCATTCACCTATCTCCTCCCCATACTATGGGACTGTGAGCGATTCAGATTACATCACTTCCGGTCCCATAGCTGTCAGTGTCGGGCTCCTAAAGCCTAGCAATAAGCTATTGAAGTGCGAACTGCACTTCAATAGCTTATTTCAAGTGTAAAGGTGATACTAGGGGTCTTTTGGACCCACAGCATCACCTTAAAGAGGACCTGTCACCACCACTATGCTATCACATGGGGGCTTGTAAGCCCCCATATGTGATAGCAATTAAACTAAAATTAAAAAATAGTAACCGTTTTTAAAATTAATATTAAATAAAATAAATGTAAAAATAATTTTAAAAACATGTTTAAAGTCATCTGCCCCCGTGAGCACGCGCATCTTCACGTAAACACGCGTTGGGTGTGCCTGCGTATGAAAAGAACGATCGTGCCACACATGTTGGGTATCGCCACGCACGCCGAAGTGAGAGCAATAATTCTAGGGCCAATATTTACGTGCATCTCTAAATTGATGACCTATAGAGGCTTTTCATTCGTTGTCTATGGACTTTTTAGGGTAATGAAGTTTGTTACAGTTTCAGGGATGCACACAATTTTTAACCTGGACATGTTGGGTATCTATTTATTATTTGCTCATCTTTTATATTTTATTAAAAACATGGGTATTTTATTGTGTTTTGGGGCATTTCAGTGCATTTTGCTAGGCTACACCTGTGCTGACTTATGTTATTTGCTTCACTACACAACCATAGCTTCATCTCTCCCCTAAATTGCTCTACATTTATTCATTGATGTTTTAGTTTTTCTCTACTATGGGTTTTCTTGGAATGTTAGCTCACAGTGCCATTTGGTAGCTGTGTTTTTGTACAGAATTTTTTTATTTTGCAGAGTACTTTAAATAATCATATGCTACAATATTTTCACAGTGTATGACCCTAGAAGCAGTGCTAGTTTAGGTATGGTGACATCACTCTAATGCTGCGGAGGTAAAAAAATTTCTGCAAATATAATATTGCTTCTGAGGGTTGGCCAATGGTAACCACTAGCACTGGAATGGACCTTTAGTATGACAGCTAATAGGAGTCCCGACATGATCCTTTTAAAAATAAAAGGTTCTATAAAAATTAACTCTTTGAGTTGTATATGTAGTCATTTCATAACGCATTACAACAAATCAGGCTCTGATTTAGTTGTTGACTATTTGACATTTTTTATTGTTACCTAGTTTGTAGGTAAACAAGAAGAGTCTGACCATTATTAATGGAATATTTAGAGGTCTCCATGAAAGAGCCACTTCCACTCTCTTTGTTAGCAGCTTCAAAACAGCACTAGATACTGCTACTGCCATGCATTGGGCTTTCAATCCAGTGTCCGGGCTGTTAATTGACATTCCTGATCGCTGGAGACTGGGACCCCTGCTGCTGTAAAAGGTATGTGCCTTCATGTGACACATTTTTTTTTTAACTTGTCATGGGCCTATAGGGTCTGGGGTTAGAACTAGAATAAATACAAAATAGTCTGGACTGGGTGTAAGCTAGGATTAGGGATACAGTTAGTTGGAAAAGGGTAATAGTTTGGACAACTGAATTGAACAGATTTCTATACTTTCATCTCCGTTTAGGCTGCCCATACACCTAAGAGAGTGCTCTCTACATGTGTGAAAAAAATCTAGCATGATCTTTCAAAAAAGGGCTTTCCATCAACTGAAAAGGTCTTACATATATGTAGTGGTGCTCGATCATTTTGAAATGATGCTTCCAGCTAACTGAATGCATATGTGTAGTGTTTTTGATTATCTTAGAATTGAAATACAGCTGTGCAACATTTATCCAACTGAAAATGGCTGAACATTTTGAATTGTATAGATCGTTTTTGTCCAGTGACATTTGTGGCAATCTGTGTGAGATAAACAGGCATTAGACACATTTCTTCAAGTTGTTGTCTTATTCCTATTGGCAGCCTTACATCTAGTTTTTAATGGCAAAATTAGTTTAAGATCAGGGCACAGACGCATCATGTACAAACCTGTTTCTGATGGACATACTATATATGAATGAGCTAAGAAATGTAAATGGATTTCCTGCTAAAGCTCTTTTTAGTGTAAATATACAGGGTTATTCACTAAGCTGCCGAAGGCAGCCGAGTGAATAACCGAGCCGAAGTGAACACAGCCGGACGGCATTCGGCTATTCACTCCGGCTCAGTGCGGCAGATTTCAGCCGTACATCAGCTGAAATCAGTCGTACATCGGCTACTTTCATTCAGCCTGCTGAGCCAAAGTGCAGAAGGGCTTTGACTCAGCCCATCCAACATCTGGATCGGCTGAGCCAAAGCTCCGGCAGCTCACTCGCTGCCGTTCGGCCCCTATGAAAATAGTGAATAGCCGATGGCCGCCGAGCATTTTAAAAATATTTTAAAGAAATAAAAAAACTATTGGGCGGAGCTAACAGTGACAGCTAGCTCCGCCCGACTGTTTTCTATTGGCCGGCACCTGCTAGAGTCTTCTAGCAAGTTCAGTCCAGTGAAAAATAGCCCGTACAGCAGCTCTTCAGTGCGACTGAACCGAAGGGTTATGGCGGCCCAAGAGAGCCAAAGGATCAGCCCAATCTACGGCTGTATCCTTCATCTCAATAGTGAATAACCTCCATAGTATTTAAAGTGTAGTATTTATATGAATATTGTAGCATGTGCCAACTTTTATGGTGGTGTGCTTGGGTGCAGCATGTTTTCTGCATTTACATTCCAAAATGAAGCCAGTGATTGATCAATGGGGACAATAGCATCTCTCTTCATTTATGTAGACAAGCTGCACCAGAAAAAAAGTCAGAACTACATTTTCATGCAGTCTCTGTTCATGGCAACATGAATAAGGGCAGATTAATTACTGGATGTGGCTGAAGGAAAGCCACCAATCAGTATAAAGGCTTGTGTCGACGGGCTTTTGTTCATGTCAGATGGGTTTTGCATTCCTATAAAAGCCAAAGTAAATGCAAAACTTTTGAAGCAGGTCAAATGCTGGTCATAAGGAGGTCAACTACAGGTCGAATGCACCTTTCAATGGATCCTAAATGATCTCAACAGCATCTTAAACTGATGTCAAATTGATGCTTTAGCATAAGCCCAAAGCTCATTCACACAGGCCATAAGTGGTGAAATAAAGTGGAAGTGAAATCTTTAAAAAAGTGCTGTTTTTTTCTGAACACTGAGCCGTGCATGTGCAGCCTAGTGCACAGGTTGGACAAGATTCTTGCCGAGATAAAGTAACTCCTGTGCGGGAGTTACATAATTTCAGCCAGACCAAACTTGTGGCCAAGAATCAGAACCCAGAAGAAGATTGGGACAAAAATGGAAGTGCTGTCGAGGGAAGAAAGCCCTGACATTGCAGCACTGAGGGGATTGCTATGCCAGGTAAGGCTGTGCATATTAGCACACTATGGCTAAGAGCCCCCCTCCCCCTCACTTTTTTTAATCCGCTGTACTTCGGTCTTTGGTAAAACTTTTTATGACCATAAAGCCTAGTTCAACTTACAGCCAATTTATTGACAGCAGTTGTTTGTGGCAGATGATTTTTTATTTTTAAATAATGCAGGGTGTCATTGTGTTTTGCTCAGAATATGTCAAGTGGCTGATTATCATAGCAGATGTCTGGTACCAAAACAGAATGCTCTGCAGACAGTCTCTTTTGATACATAATCATTAAATGTATGAACATACAGTATAACAATAATATCTGATGAATTGATACAAACCAAAAAATTTGATATTACTAACCAAATTCCATATATAACCATGAGTTGTAAAGTCCCAGGATATACTATCCTGTTATAAAATCAGCATTGTAATAGGAATACATACTAGAGTTGGTTTTGATAAAGCTATTAAAGCTTTCTTGAAAAAAATCCCTTTTATGTAGTGAGTGCTGCCCATCACTTTTATCAACTTCCCGAATTCCCAGTGTGCTTTGTATTTCATTCCCTGCTGCTTTATGAGTTGCAATCCTGATTTCTCAAGACAACATATCCCATCATGCATTGCTTTTCAACAAGCAATTATAATGTTACATTGTTCAGACGTTGATTTGTAGTTCAGGTGGCAGGCTTAGTTAGAGTGGTGACACAAGGAAGTGCATATTCACAGGGCTGAGCACAATTAAATTGTGTCAGTGCATTGAGGAGGTACATCCTTTGGGCATCATCAATAAGTATGTTTACAAACTTCCAGATCAATATAGTTATTAGAAGTAGGACAGTATATAGATAGAGATGCAATCTAGAAATACATATTTATTTTTAGCTTTTGACTATAGATACCCAATAAATGTATATTGAGGCAATGTTATCAAATTTAATATAGAACCACACACGTGTACAATGATATTCTGCTAAGTTTCAAAGTTTCAATATTTTGGAGTAGAGCAACTGTTTGATGTACAACAAAAAAGGAGTTGGAACATGGACATATCCACACAGCTGAACTCAAACTTCCTGTCAAGCCAGTATACAAAAGCTCCAGGATGCAGCCTGAAGGTTTCCATTCAGGTCATGGAGCACCGAGAGAGGACATCTATTATCCTTTCTATTGTACATAACACAGATTTTAGGATAAAGGTTTTATGGATGATAAGGGATCCTTATGTTCTCTGACAGATATATACTTCTGTTAACTGTAGGTCTGTGTCTTGACAGACAGTCTTTAATAATGTATGCAGTATGTGACTGCTCTCCAAATAAGTCTTTACATTTTTTACTTTACAAGGACGGCAGCATAACTCTTCAGATATACTGTAGATACAAACACCAATATAGTAATTGAATAGTCATATAATTACAATATTGTTATATGTAGTTATAATTATATAGTCATACATAGCTGTACAACGTTTACTTAAATATCCATGTTATATGTATTATCCATCACATGATTAAAGCTGGCCACACATGTTACAATCTGGCTGTACAAGGCCCTTTAGATCTACCAACAATTAAATGGTATCACTCACTTGTCTTTGGATATAAATTCAATTGGTGGTTTAGGTAGGTCCTATGTAGTTTGTAAATGAAATGGAGATTATACAGAGATGCTATTGTGTTTGGCCACCTTAAGACAAATAATTATTTTTTTCATTTTACTTTTACTTACTAAGAAAACACAGCTTTACTTTAGTAACTAAATATTGTTTACTCCTTTAGTATACATGCCTTCCAATTGCCCATCCTGTATCCCTCTTTCCTCCTCAGGTGTCCTTCTTTACTCCTCAGTTGTCACTCTTTATTCCTCAGTTGTCCCTCTTTCCTCCTAAGTTGTCCCTCTTTCCTCCTAAGTTGTCCCTCTTTCCTCCTAAGTTGTCCCTCTTTCCTCCTAAGTTGTCCCTATTTTCGGTCTGTTGTACAAATATCTATGAAAGGTTCTCTTAAACTGCCAAAAGTGTTATTCTGCAGTAAAACCTCTATCTTCCTAAAAACATTGTGCTGGAAGGTGTCCCTCTTTCTCCTCTCAGAAAGATGGGAGTTATGAGTATAATAACCCCACTGACCGAAGACTACTGTCTTATCATAAGAATACCTTTTGACTGTATTCTTCACACGATGGGGTTGATATGCTATAATAGTAAAGAATGTATGGTGAATAAAGCTGTATTTTCGTCAATCATCCAATTATGTGCAAGGTGATTGGGTAACCAAAGGTTTAATTGCATCACTAAGCTTAGTGGAAATGTATTGCACTGAGTAAACCTTCCCTGTTCCATTAGTAAAACAAGCCCTAGGAATGTGCACGTTGTGGTAATACTCTCTTTATAAATTCTCAGAAGTGGGGCCCTTCTAATCCTCTTGTATGGAATTGTAGTGTAATTGTACTGTCTCCCCTTATTTTGTAAAAAATGGCACTATATAAATGTATTATAATTTAATAATAAAAAAAAATACTAAAAAGCCATCATTAATAAAATGCATCTTGTTGCTCACCCTTTACAACCTTGCATATAGTAAAGAAGTATGGAATAAAGTCATTACATATATACAGACATTTATATATTTCAGCAAAACATCTAAATAATGAATAAAAAGCATCATGAATATAATTAATCTTGTTGCTCACACTTTACAGCCTTGTATATAGTAAAGAAGTATGGAATAAAGTAATTACATATATACAGACATTTATATATTTTCATCAAAACATCTAAATAATGAATAAAAAGCATCTTCAATATAATGCATCTTCTTGCTCACCCTTTACAACCTTGTATATAGTAAAGAAGTATTGAATAAGGTCATTATAAATATACAGACATTTATATATTTCAGCAAAACATCTAAATAATGAATAAATAGAAATAAAATGCATAACACATTAATTACAGAGAACTGCTGAAGCGTTCATTGCTGAGGACAATGCAAGCTATGACAATGTTTTTGTAAGCACAATCATGAGACAGCCGCAAGCCTTAGTATCCAGCATGATTAGCTCACAAAAACTCATATGACTTGTTAAGAATGTACACAGTGTTGTAAGCAGCCCAGAGGTATTGTGAGCCTGTCTAAACCCACAAATCGCATAGTCCCTGCCTTTCAATGAAAAGATTTTCAATAAGTGCCTATGTTTACAACCGAATAGATAAGAAACATAAAAAGAAAGTTTTTTAGAGGAAAGTTGGAAGCAGTGCCAAGTCAAAATTAGAAACAAGTTCAACTACACATACTATGCGGTTTCGCAGTAAAGAATTGCATCTTCTCTTGTATTAACCATCTCACAGCCACACACACAGTTTACTGTCAACTCATTTGAACAGAATAAAGCAACGCTATTTGAAATGTAAAGCAGCAGACACTAAAATATTTCAGGCTATGTTCCGCATGTCATCCCCAGAAAGGTGAAATGTTGTAATTCCAGAATTAGGTGTAAAAATGGATGAAAAATGCCAGAGTTACTTACTTTCTGTTCATCTCTGTGCAGAGGTATTCCACAAACATCTCCATTCCTTGCTCACTTGCCAAGTGCTAATGCATGAAACGAGCAGCTGTTTCCTTTGAGCTTGTGCTGTGTCTTACCAAGTCACATGCCCCTCCTCTGATAAATCTAGCAGCAGACTTTGCCAGGAGGTCAACATTTTCAGATTTTTTTTTTTTGTTAAAGATTATTTTAATTTTAGATATGATAGCTATGCCTAATCTGCAGCACTGTTAGAAATTAAAGTGTCTCTAAGGAGGTGTGTAATTATTACATATGCCCACAGGAGTAGGAGATTTTATATAAAATACATTATATACAGTATGTACAGTGCCTACTTTAACAGAGAGGTGATATACACTGGCTGTCCAAAAAAAAGTCACCACCTGGATTTAGCTAAGCAAATAGATAATAGCTATAGGGGTTGCTTCAGTTAGTCAGGTCTAGGTTCAGCAACAATATGTGCCCAAAAAATTAGGTCACCTCATCCATCAATTAATTGTTTTCTTCCCTGATGGCATGAGACATCAGGGAGCATGAGACACCATTTTCACACATGGATTGGCCACCACAGAGTCCAGACCTTAAAGTGACACTGAACTCAAGAGTTAAATCTTAAAAATGCATTCAAGTACCCTACCTATTAACAAATATGTAGCTTCTGTGTGTATCACTCGGCTGTAGATCCTCAAATCATCTCTGAATTGGTGCCGACACTGTCCTTCCTTCTGGAGGGTGGCTACTTTTGTTCCCAATGCTTCCTGTGTTTGTTGCAAAGTAGCCATCTCTCCAAGCTCACTCCTGTGATGGACTATAATCTACATTTGTGTTAATGGCTAGGGTACTAGAATGCATTTTTAAGATTGAACTCCTGAGCTTAATGTCATTTTAAAACTATTGAGAATCTTTGGGATGTGCTGGCGAAGACTTTACACAGTGCTCCGACTCTCCTATCATCACAACAAGATATTCTGGACAGAAGTAAAGGTTGTGAGTTTGCATAAGACTATCAAAATGACGTCATGGCGAATGCGCGCTGTAATCAAAACTAAAGGCGATCCAATGAAATATTAGACTGTGTGACTTTTTTTTGGCCAGGCAGTGTGTTTTAGAAAGATTATACAGCTTATGCAACCTTTTAATATTTGAGTTTAATACACTACTGTTCACAATGTTATCTTTTAATAATGATGTTTTATATAACTATAATGAATAGTGACAACAACACAAATAGCTCTAGAAGCGCTATAACTTAAAGCAAAATGCAGGAATGATCTTTTAAGGATGCTTACATTGGTCCACTTTCATATCTCCCAACTTTCTGAGGGGAGAAAGAGGGACACCTTCCATCACAATGTATTAGGCAATGGACACACCCCCAGATATGAGGACCATTAAGAATGCATATGTCAAAAAGGATTGGTTAAACCCAGAATTTATTTTTTTTCACCATTACTTTGCCTTTATACTGGTTTTTCCAAACAAGACAATTAATGCTAAGATAAAGGTTTTTGTGCAGAATAACACTTTTGGTAGTTAAATAGTAAATTCTCATAGATCTATACATCAGACCATATAAGAGGAGGAAAGATGGCCAGAGGCATTTGGTTCCAGAAGTGGGGCAGTCCCTCCAAATGAGGGACATGTGGGAGGTATGCATCTTGGCTCAATGTAAGTATCCATATCTGATCTCCGGAGGACCGAAAGGGATGCTGAAAATTGCTGTAGTAGTCTGTGCTCATATAAAGCCCTGATCAGGGGGAGTCCTGTTGCTCCCAAAATGCTTTGGCTATATTTTTGTTTGATTTAATTTTGAACAATTAAAAGCTTGTTTGGGCTCTTTCACCTTTTGGTTTGGCGCCCTTTATTTCTGAGCAGCTTCCCCTCTGCACACTGAGCACAGGGAGTTGCTTGCTATTCAGAGAACGCCTTCCATTATTTTTAGTGAACACAAGACATTCTCTGATTGGATGAGGTGGAGATTGTGACATCGTCTTTGCTGTACCTTGTCCAATCTGAGTATCCATAACTGTTCTCCAGAGGGCTGATGAGGATGCAAAAAATCACTGTAGTAGTCTTTTTCAGCAGCTCAGTGCTTGCCAATCAGAGAATGTGCTGTATTTTTTTTGATTAATGCTAACTCTTATTGGATAAGGTAGCAATTGTGACATCATTCGCTCCTCCTCTTTACCTCATCCAATCTGAGAATGTCTTGTATACTTTGAAGAAAATCCAAGGCATTGTCTAAATGGCGGTGGTGCCAAGCAAGCTACTCCTTGTGCCACTGGAGCCGCAGCCACAAGAGACCAGCTATCACTGTATGTAGCCCGGACTACTACAGCGGATATCAGCATCCTCCAACATCTGGCCTTCTGGAGATTAGATATGGATGCTCAAACGTAGCTAAACTGGACCAATGTAAACATCCATTAAAAAATCATTATAATATTAATGTAAATTACCAAATATAGGCATGCAACTATATAAGGTCAATAGCATCACTGCATCCTGCCCCTTTGCTTATGTCAGATAATTTTTTGCCAAATTTTGGGGATTTGGGATTTAGGTAATCTTCTACTGAGTGGGTAGATGCTTTGTAAGATCTTGACACATGGTAGTTAGTTTTGTCTGAGTTTGTGTTAATGTTATCACTGGCCAATGTAATAGTAATGGCGCTGCACAAAAAACATTTTTAACTGCCTCCCGGACGGCCGTTGTCAAAAAACGGCCAGCCGGGAGCTTTCCGGATGTGAGTGGCGGCCTGTTGGCCCCCGCCCACTTCTTAGCCCCCTATGTGATAACAATAACGTTAAGTGAATAAAAAATAGTCACAAAAATTAAAGTTGCAAAAAAAAAATGAAAGTCACACATGAAAAAGAATTAAATAAAAACATTTTTAAAAGTCCTCACGCATACATACCTGTGTGCAAACATGTGTCGGGTGCGCATACATGCAAAAATGACGATTGCGCCCATTACGCCACACATGTTACATATCACCGCGAACATCAGAGTGAGAGCAATCATTCTAAGGCCATTAATCACTGATAACACTAACCTAATAAACCGTAAAAGCTTTTAAAGCGTCGCCTATGGTCAAATTTGGGTATGGTAGTTTTTAGCAATCTTGCGGGTGCTCGCAATTTTAAAGCTTGACATGTTTGGTGTCTATTTACCCGACGTGACCCCGTCTTTTATATTTTACCAAAAAATTAGGTGATAATAATTGTTTCCTAATTTTCAGTAATGTTTCCTTAATATAATAAAAAATAATGCCCACTGCCTGCTGTCAATCAGGAGAGGAGGGGCCTGAAGGAGAAAGGAGGTCCTCCCATGCTGATTGACAGCATGCAGTGGGCGGGTGCAATAGTCAGACTGCTATTGGCTATTGCATTTTACAATATCCAATAGCTGGCTGGGTATGGCTCCCAGCCTGCAGATGAAGAGGAGGCAGGGGTGCGGGGCAGAGGAGCAGCGGGCTGAAGGGAGGTGTCAGGTACCTGCCCGGGGAAGATGCCGAGTCCCTCTGCAGGGACGTAGACATAGAGGGCGTCCACCGGCACGTCCCGGCCGCGCAGGCGCAAATGGAAGACGGCCCAGCAGGTCACGTCCCGCGCGGCGTGACGTCATCGCGGCAATACGGCGCGGTGACGTCATCACGCCGGCGCATGCGCAGTAGCACGTCCTCGGGCTATATAAGACGCCGCAGGACGCCCATTCAGTGCTGGGTGATCTTCAGCCAGCACTGGAGGGTTCTGTGGTGCTTTTGCCTGTTCCCTTGTGCCTTGCCTTGCCTTGCCTTGTTCCTGCTCTTCCCCATTGTGATTCCTGTCTCCAGTGCCTTCCTAAATATTGACCCGGCTTGTCCATTGACCCTTCTCTGGTTAACCCCTGGTACTCTGCTGCCCGCACGTTATTGACCCGGCTTGTCCATTGACCCTTCTCTGGTTAACCCCCGGTACTCTGCTGCCCGCACGTTATTTGACCCGGCTTGTCTCTCACTCTCCCTTTTGCTGTATCCTTCTAGCACGACGGCCATTCTGCTAGGTCATCAAGTAGACCTTGTGGCCTCAAGATCCGCATCCGGCACTCGTGCATCCCCTGCCTGAACCTACTGTTCTCAACCCCAGTGGTCATCAGACGGGGTTGCAAGGGAGGTCCTCCTCGTCACTTCGGGCTCACACCACGATCCTAACAGGAGGAGTGAAGGAGCGGCCGGACCGGTAAAAGAGGAAGAGCAGCCAGACGGGGGAAGAGATGCGGACGGACCGAGGGAAGAGGAGCAGACAGACCGGGGGAAGAGGAGCAGACGGACTGGAACAAGAGAAGGTGCGAACGGACCGGGAGAAGAGGAGGAACCGGCCGGGACAGCAGCGGAGGTACGGGGGGCAGTGGAGGAATGCAGCGGTCTGTGTCCCCGCTGCCTCCGCCAACACAGGCAAGGAGAGCAGCGGGGATTTGAAGGGACACAGGCTGCTGCAGTCACAGTTCTGCTAAATGTACCGGCAGCCGCCGGCGCCAGTACTTACATCTGAGCTATTACTCAGTGTCACTGACGTTACTGCAGTTCATTGTACAAAGTTTTTTTACAATGAACTGCAGTAAAGTCTGTGACACTGAGTGATAGCTCACATGTTCGTAAGTACGGGTTGTCCGTAAGTCGGGGACTTCCTGTGTGTGTG
>NW_017306368.1:1325824-1332834 GCF_000935625.1 Nanorana parkeri | reverse complement strand
CAGTTCGTAAGTACGGGTTGTCCGTAAGTCGGGGACTGCCTGTGTGTGTATATATATATATATATATATATATATATATATACAGTCATTGTCAAAAATATTGGCACCCCTGCATTTGTGTCACATAATGCACCACTTCGCGCAGAAATATGTTGCAATTACAAATGTTTAAGCGTTCTCATGTTTATTTCTTTTGTTTGTATTGGTGTGACACAAAAAAAGTGGAGAAAAAAAGCCAAATCTGACACATTCCATGCAAAATTCCAAAAATGGACTGAACAAAATGATTGGCACCTTCTACAAACTGCAAGAAATAATTGCATTCCAAGTTTGTGATGCTCCTGTCATTTGTAGTTAAACTCACCTGTATCAATTAACAGGTGCTGACAATATAGAAATCACACTGGTAACAAGTTTAAATAGTGAAAAATTGACTCAACCTCTCTGTTGTATGTCTCTGTGTGCCACAGGGAGCATGGAGAAGAAAAAGAACAGCAAAGAATGGTCTGAGGATTTGAAAACACAAATTGTGAAAAGCATGGACAATCTCAAGGTTACGAGTCCATCTCCAGAGATCTTAATGTTCCTGTTCCCATTTGCACAACATTGTCAAGAAGATGACAGCCCATGGTACTGTAGCTAATCGTCTTGGAGGTGGACGAAAGAGAACAATGAATCAAAGATTGCAACAAAGGATTATTCGAATGGTGGATAAAGACTCTCGATCAACTTCCAGACAAATTCAAGCTGACCTTCAGGCACAGGGGTAAAAATGCATCAGCTCACACTATAAGTCCCCATCTGAATGAAAAGGGATGCTATGGTAGGAGACCCAGGAGGACCCCACTGCTGACACAGAAATGTAAAAAAGCCAGATTGGAGTTTGCCAAAACCTACCCCGAGGAAGCCAAAATCCTTTTGGGAGAATGTGCTGTGGACAGACGAAATAAAATTACAGCTTTTAGGTAAAGCCCATCATTCTACTGTTTTCAGAAAATTAAATGAGGCCTTTAAAGAAAAGAATACAGTCCCTACAGTCAAACTTGATGGAGGTTCACTGATTTCGGGGTTGCTTTGCTGCTTCAGGTACTGGATGTCTTGACTGTGTGTTTGGTATTATAAAATCTGAAGACTACCAAAGAATTCTGGGGTGCAATGTAAAGGTGCCCATACACCTTACAACCATCGCAAGACTTTTGTCTTGCGATGGTTGTAAGCTAATTAAAAGCTTGTACGATCTGCCCATCTTGGACAGGCAGATTGTACTTGCGATCATCGCAAGTAGAATGACTGCAAACGGGCAGTGTCCCCGTGCACACATCGGCCCGTTCGGCAGTTGTCGAACAAGCAGGCCACTAACCCGCCGAGAATCGTACCATTCTCGGCGGGTTTTCCAGCCTGCTTGGTCGCACACCTTCCATACACTTTGCGATTATCGTACGATCGCGGGATTTCCCACGATTCTCGTACGATAATCGTACAGTGTATGGGCATTTTTCTGCGCAAAGTGGTGCATTATCTGACAGGAATGCAGGGGTGCCAATATTTTTGGCCATGACTGCATTTATATACATTATATTGCCAAACGTATTGGGACACCCCTCCAAATCATTGGATTCAGGTGTTCCAAACACCCCTATGGCCACAGGTGTATAAAATCAAGCACCTAGGCATGCAGACTACTTCTACAAACATTTGTGAAAGAATATGTCGCCCCTAGGAGCTAAGTGAATTCCAGCGTGGTTCCGTGATAGGTTGCCACTAGAGGTGCACCAAAATGGAAATTTCAAAACCGAAAAGAAACCGAAATAAAAAAAAATGTCTGGCCGAAACCGAAAATGTTTTTTATTTTATTTTTTTCAATTTTTTTTCAATATTTTATTTTTATTTATTTTTATAAACTTTTTCAATTTTTATATTTATTTTTATTTATTCATTTTTTATTAAATATTGTTATTTTTTACTTTACTTTTAGGGGCTTCGGGGAAATATTAGGGGTCTAAACAGACCCCTGATATTTCCCTTTTAAAATAGTAAAAGAGATTGAGGAAACAATCTCTTTTTCTGCAGCCCCTGTTATCAATGAACAGGAATCCTCTATGAGTGTTCCTGTCCATTCATAACATGAGGACAGAGTATGTTGACTATAACCACAATCATGAAAGAACAGGAAGTGATGTAGATCACTTCCCATTCATTCATAATTGAGGCTTTAGTAACCATACTCTGTCCTCAATTATGTACAAACACTCAGCGATCACTGATCGCTGAGTGTTTGCATTGGCTCTCCTTTCTGACAGCTGTCACAGGAGGCTGAGCGAAAAGTGCGGAAGGAGAGCTCAGCCTCCTGTGACAGCGTGGGCTATCTCCGCCCCCACACTGCTCTGCTGGACTGTGGCAGGAGGCTGAGTGGTGTGGGAGGAGAAACACCGTTCGCTCACAGTGCTCTCCTCCTGCAGCGCTCGGCCGCCTGTGACACTTTCTCTCCTCCCTGCTGGGACATAGAGCAGCACCCAGCAGAAAGGAAAGAAAGCAGGGATGCGCCGCTGTCTTGGCCAGAAAAATTGCACTTTCGGCTTTTAGCCAAAAGTGCCATTTTCGGCCGATATGTTTCGGCAGCTGATATATCTGCACATCCCTAGTTACCACCTGTTCCATCCGTGAAATTTACTTGCTACTAAATATTCCACCGTCCTTCTCGTCCAACATCAGTACCTGACCTCAAAAATGCGCTTGTGGAAGAATGGTCAAACATTCCCATAGACACACTCCTAAACCTTGTGGACAGCCTTCCCAGAGGAGTTGAAGCTGTTCTAGCTGCAAAGGATGGGCCAACTCAATATTGAACCCTACGGACTAAGACTGGGATGCCATTAAAGTTCATGTGCGTGTAAAGGCAGGTGTCCCAATACTTTTGGCAATATAGTGTGTGTGTGTGTGTGTGTGTATGTATATATATATATATACAGGCAACTGAATTAATATTGTGATGCCAGGGCCACCAATAAACTAATTGTACCACTCTGGTCATCTTGTGTGAGACCTGCTGAGCATTGCAAAGACAGTCAGGGCACAGCGGGTGCAATACATGGGCTCTTGCATTGTTTTCCCCCAGCCCCAGCCTGTACAGACCTTCTATTATGTGGCTGGAGGAACTGCTGTAGGAACTACAATTGTAGTGATGTGACCAGAAAATAATTCCTTTGAATTTTTCTGCAAGCACTTACAGTCATCATGTTTCCAAACAGCAGGCTCCAACTCTCTCAGCTCAGCTTCCGTGAACTTCCAGTACAGTTCAAGATCACAAGGGACAGAGCAGTCTCCAGCAGCTGACCATCTACTAGCTTAGAGAAGCAAAGAGGGAGGAGGGAGAGCAGGGGGATGGGGAGAGAGACTTGCCTTGCTGTGTGTTTGTGGTGGCACACAAAGCTTACTAGCACACACAAGGGTGGTTCCATAGGACCCTGCAAAGTGGAGGAGCCGCTCTAAACCTGTATAGCAGGGCCAGTGCTCAGGAGACCGACTGATTTTGCAGGAAACAAGCTTTTTAATGTCATCAAGCTGCATCAATTGAAAGTGATGTAATAGCATTTTAAATAGCTTAAAAACATTTGACTTCAATATCACTTTAAAGCAAGTGCATAGCATTAAAATGTATCCATCGTTCCAAACCAGAGGAAAAATGGTCCAACAGTCAATTAAAGAAATACTAAGGAAAATGTCACCGGAATTACTCTATTCCCAATTAAAAATGTTGCTGCATTATCTTACTGATGATCCTACCTAAAGGTTTATTTTTAATCAAAACACAAAAAAACAGGGATAAAAGAGGTGATGTAAAATGTCTTGAACATAGGACTCTCTGTGCTTGGATCTCTAGGCAGATCAGGTTCATCTTTGGAATGAGAAACATTTTACTGTCCAATAATTTGTAATTATGAATAAACAATGTTATTTGGATTGAAGAGGAAACTTTGAATGTGCTTTACATCACTGACATATGTTGAATTCCTTGTCAGTAATCACATGTGGGTCACTAGGGACTATAGAGAAAAAGTTAAATAACATCATTCTGAATTCTTAATTTTGACTTGTCCCCTCTAGCAGTAAGTAGATACAGTAAAATATTTAAAAAATGAAGGAACAAAAGTTGATGTCCATCAGTGCTTTACTATATTTAAAGTGACTCTGTAATGACAGGGGGTGCTTACCATGGTGCATTGTGGTGCCAGTTATTTTAAATGGCACGCTAATGCACTTTTACAGTAGCATGCAATGTAACCACATTGGATGCGCTGTGTGTTGCGGTTTGCTGCTTTAAAAAAGGTACATGTTCAATGTTTAGTATGTTTAGGTGTGTTAACAGCCCATTTAAAAAAAAGTGTATGTAAATCCAAAAACAAGAATGTTAAATACTGCAGCCAACCAGTCCATAAATGCGATGGCTACATTATTTTTCAGCAAGTACAGAAAATACTTGTGGATTTTGCAGGGAGCATAATTTCCTGTGAGCTGAAAATACAGCAAAAACAATCTTATCCTATCTAGTCTAAGCTACTAATCATATTACTGCTTTGTAGGTGTCAGATGAGGGTAGGGCAGGAGAGGCAGCTGCCTCGGGTGCAGTGTTTTCATATGAGGGGTGGTGCCGCATGGTGAGCTGTGCCCTTCTCATCACATACGCTATGTATCCCGACCCTCAGAAATTTCCGGACCAATCCCCCTCATAGCTCTGCCTGATCCACCATCATCTCAAAGCAACTACAAACACTTTCATTTTACCCATCCACTTCCCCAAGAACCTGGCGAGTCTACTTTTCTCTCCACCCTCTGGATCTGCTTTCTTCCCTGGGCACCTGCCCGCAATGTGCTCTTCTGACTGTGCAAAGACAGGTGGAGGAGCGAGCTGAAGCTCATTGGTCATTAATCAGTGGGTGCAGGTCAAGAGACAGCAGAGATAAGACAAGATGTTGCAGGAATGGGCTACTAAGAAAGTAATGGTCATCCAGGGAAATGTAAGGGGGGTTATGTGGGCTTAAGGAAGGGGTGGAGAGGACTCATTGGCGGTACCCCCCTCCCAGATATACACAAGCTGCCATAAGGTGACTTGCCCCTGGTAACCAGTCAGACCCCATCATTTATTAGGAAGGAAGATACCTGTTGGTTACTATGGGCAACCAGTTGCTCACTGGCTTCAGATGTGTGTGAGGTCCTGACAGAGGAGGAAATGGAACATGCACCTTTTTTGGTTTGTTTTGGTACATTAGGCAGCCAATTCATTTAAATATTGCACACCAATGTCTGTTGAGCTATGGCAGCCCATTCAAGTGAACAGGCTCCTTTATAAACCACCTTGGACCTAAAACTGGACCTGCAGTATTGTTTACATTGCATCACACAGCACTGGACGTTAGTGTGTAATTGTGTGTTGTGGTGCATTGCAATGCAGATGTGTTGCAGGGACGTGCGGTCAGGAGGCTTCCCACTGCTTGTGTAACCTAACTTGGTGAGGCAAGAGCTGTCACAGCCTCTACTCTGTGTTAGAGGTGTGAGCTCTGTGGATGGCTTGGACCAATGGCAAAGCACCATTGGTCCAAGCTGTCCAATAAAAAAAACAAAAAAAAACACAGAGGCCATCAATCTCGATGCCTCAGCAGTGACTCACCAGTGATGATTAAGTGAGGGAGTAAGCCCCCCTGTCTCCTTCCTTCTTCCTTCCCACACAGCTTGGTTACCGAGCTGGGGAAGAAGCTTTGGCGGGATGGGGGTGGAGCTTAGGTGGGATGGGGAGGAGCTTTGGTGGGCTGGGGGATGCCTCACCCAGCACAGAAGGCACATCACGTCACTGGTGTGTTGGGAAGGTGCCTTGGGTTGCCACTCACAGTAAATGGCACTGCATCGCACAATGCGTTACTGTGCATTGAGGTAACGAACATTACCACAGAACGAAGGTGTCAATGGGCCTTAACACTTTAAAAACGTGTTACTTAACCATAGCAGATAAATATCAGCTCTTCTACCTTGCTAGACATGGCTATGTTGTTTGGTGGTGCTGTGTAAATCTTAGGGCTCAAGGGACAGAAATACAAATCCAGCTCAAACAGCTGTATTTCATGCATTTCATTTGTGTTTTTAGCTGTTTGCTTGGAGTTCAACTTTAAAATGACAAAAGGGGAAATCTAGAGGGTTTTTAAAGATTGCTGCACTTTGTACATACTGTAAGACCTCACATTAGTTACTTTCAGAGCCAAGCTTCATTCAAAACAGAATTATTACTTTTGCACGGTGTTCTCCTTACTTACTTTGCCAGTTCTCCTCATTTCCTTCTATATTTTTACTTTCTTCTATATAACAGAGCTTTTTAAACGTGTCCTTTGCTTCACTTTTTTTTTGCCCCAGGCACTTTATAAATAACTTGTGTATTAGTAATATTTATAGCTTGGTGATTTAAATATAGCTGTGCATATATATATATAGCACATGACATACAGTAGCATGACTAGGAAGTATCTGGGTAACGAACCTAAAGCACAGTTTACTAGTTTCACATGAAGTCCTAATTTCTTCCATTACACCTAATTGGTGATGTATTATGTGCTTTATGTGCTCCAAGTGCACAATTCCCAGAGAAAGTACAGCACACGAGAAGTCTGCAGCATGCAGCTTAACATATTTTTTTTACAGCTCTATCAGCTAGATATTGCAGGCTCAAATTTGTTACAATCAGAATGCTTTTAGTGCATAGTTAGACATCTCAAGTTAGATCATGTTGTATAATAGAATGAATTTTTATGCTATGCATATTTTTTAAAACAATCATAGGGGTCTATTCACAAAGCTGCCGAAGGATCTGGCCGTAGCTTCGGCGGCTCCTTCGGCTGGCTTCGGCCCCAGGACCCCTTCGGTTCAGGAGAACCGAGGGGGTGCTGTACGGGCTATCACGGCCGAGCAGCTCAGTCGAGCGCTGAGCCGTGCTGAAAGCCGAAGCTGGCCGAGCGGCCGGCCGACAG
>NW_017306368.1:1319701-1324842 GCF_000935625.1 Nanorana parkeri | reverse complement strand
CGAAGCAAGCCGATGTACGGCTGATTTCAGCCGATATATGGCTGAAATCAGCCGTACCAGCCTGAAGTGAATAGCCGAACAGTGTTCGGCTCACTTCACTTCTGATCGGTCATTCACTCGGCTGCCCTCGGCAGCTTTGTGAATAGACCCCATAATGTTGCATAAAAAAATAAAATTGGGCAATTTACTGCGAAGGCCATCGACGTGCAAGTGTGTATGTCTGCAAGCTTACTTTATCTGCTTTCAATTTAGCAATAGCTCGTACTATTTCTGTTCTGTGAAATCTCCACTAAGGCCCCGTTCACATTGAGCGATTTATCGCGCGGTAATTCCAGCGATATCGCGGCAATTTACAGCGCGATATCGCTCTCCAATGCTTCTCAATGGGGCAAAGGGTCCTGCTGTCGCGGGTCGTGTGTCGCTACAGCAGGACCCTTTTTGGAGCGGATTTAGCCGCGATTCAAGCTTCAATACATTTCAATCTCGGCGGCATTCGGCTATTCTCTCACTGCTGTTCGGGATCTTTCAGAATAGCCCGAACAGCAGTGAGAAGCCTGCCGGAGGTTCGGCTCAGCCGATCCAGATGTTGGATCGGCTGAGTCGAACTCCTTCTGCACTTCGGGTCAGCCGAGCATGCTGAGCATGTTCGGCTGATCCGAATCCACACGAAGCAAGCCGATGTACGGCTGATTTCAGCCGATATATGGCTGAAATCAGCCGTACCAGCCTGAAGTGAATAGCCGAACAGTGTTCGGCTCACTTCACTTCTGATCGGTCATTCACTCGGCTGCCCTCGGCAGCTTTGTGAATAGACCCCATAATGTTGCATAAAAAAATAAAATTGGGCAATTTACTGCGAAGGCCATCGACGTGCAAGTGTGTATGTCTGCAAGCTTACTTTATCTGCTTTCAATTTAGCAATAGCTCGTACTATTTCTGTTCTGTGAAATCTCCACTAAGGCCCCGTTCACATTGAGCGATTTATCGCGCGGTAATTCCAGCGATATCGCGGCAATTTACAGCGCGATATCGCTCTCCAATGCTTCTCAATGGGGCAAAGGGTCCTGCTGTCGCGGGTCGTGTGTCGCTACAGCAGGACCCTTTTTGGAGCGGATTTAGCCGCGATTCAAGCTTGCTCAATGCAAGCATTTGCGCGATATCGCGCAAAATGCAATTCGCGCGACAAACGCAGTAAATCGCGGTAAAAAAGTCAAGCGACCGTCGCGCGTTTCCGAAGGCTACTTGGCTGTAGCCCAATGGAAACGCGCAACAAAACGGCCCAAAGTAGTACATGTACCTTTTCAGGCGTGGGCCGTTTTGTAGCGCGTTAGGGACGGGCGGAAATACGCCAAGGTGGGAACGAGACCATTGAATACAATGGGATTTATATATTTGAGTGTTTTGTAGAGCGTTCGTCGAGCGTAGAACACGCTACAAAACGTTCAGGTGTGAACGAGGGCTAATGAAACACTCCAACACGTTTTGGTGGCTCACACAATCCCCCTTCATCAGTGATTAAATAGAGTTTAACTTAGTTCCTTTTAGGGTGTATGGACAACAACATGAATGCTGATCTGCAGTTACAAGTGCCTGGATTTAGTGGTGGATGACTGCAACTCTAAAATCCCTAAAATTATAACAGAAGAACAGAAAGGAGGTAATTATGTATCCTGCAATTCTATCGCACCAAGATAGAAAACAAAGCATTACTGGTAGGAAAGCAAAACAAACTGAAACCAAAACAAGGAAGGGCAAACAGAACATATTTTACAGCAGAACTCAAGTCAAAATGGTTCTTAACACTTGAAGTGGTGCTACCCCCGCACTGCAAGGTTGAAGAGCTCATTTTTGTCTAGGTGCTAAAAAAAGTTATACTCACTCATTCCTCAGACCAGTCCCTGGAGCCTCTCTCTCCTTCTGCTGCAGTGGTCTAAGGATCCTTGAGTCATCACATTCTATACACAGTGTATTGGACACGAGGATGCCGGGGGACATACCATTGCTGCAGGCTTCAGGGACCAGGGTTGCAGCGCAGCCAGCCAGCTCTGCAGATCATTTTTTTTTTTTAGCACCTAGACACAAATTAACATTTAACCCTTGCAGTACAGGGGTAGCCCCTTCACACAATGCGTGGAATAACATGACATGCAGGCAAAACATCTGTATTTAGCCACACATTTATGCATGACACACATGTGAAAACGCAGTCAAACATGCATGAAGTCCACAGTTGAAACGCCGCATTTGTCGCATGTAGAAAAGCCTATTGAAATGAAAAGGCTGTCCTATGCTGATGCGTGGCAAATGCAGCAGAACACAACGCATGTTCACGTACTGCAAGTGTGAATCGTTTGCTTTCTTTAAAACTTTAAAGCCACAGCCTGAAGAAAAAAAGCCTGTGTTCTGCCTGCATGCTGCAAAGTAGGAACCTTGCTCTCAATGGAGAAGCAGTTATTTAATTGCACGATCTGACACACTCCCTTTTAATCAATGAAGAGCTTGAGATTTCCAAATTGCTAACCTATAGGTCTGGCTCTGTAGGTGGTATGTCAGACCTCTGCAGAGGGGGATGGGGGGCAGAGGGCACCTCCCTGAAATGAGAAGGGCACTTCCCTTAAATTGCTTTTTTCAGGTTGGGATCACTGCCATTTACTGTAGTCCAGTGGAGTGGTCAAAAGACCAAATCTCATAGCTTCTTCCAGCTTTGATATTAAAGTCATGGAGGGGAAATGATCAAAACTGGAGCAGACAAAAACTGAAGCAGCTGTGCATGGTAAATCTTAACTGCACAAACTGAAGAGAGAAGCTCATTGGTTACTATGCAAAACCGCTGCAGTTTTTGTCTGCTCCAGTTTTGTTAAATTCCCCCCATGATGTTTCTAAGCTGTTAAATGCTGATAAAATCACTTACAATGGATGCTGCTACTTAATGTTCAAAAGTTTTAGTTTTCTGAAGAATCAGCTGGTCCCCTGATATCCTGTTTTAGTGTGTCTCCTTTCCCTTGCATGGTTCTATGGAGTCACCCTTGTGTGTGTTAGTAAGCTGTGTGTCTCCACAAACACACAAGAAAAAAGAGACCTTGCCGCACTCCTTATCGGGATTCCCATAATATGAAGACGGGTGCTCGAAATGACTGCGGATGGCGCCGCCACATGTAGACAAATAGGAAGATGTCACCAGCACACCAAACGATGATAACAGCAATCAAGTGCTCATTTATTAACAAATGCTGTCTCTCATTAGCAAGCGCTTTCGGGGACACAAAGGGTCCCCTTCATCAGGCTCAGAGATGATCAATAAATAAGCACTTGATTGCTGTTATCATCATTTGGTGTGCTGGTGACATCTCCCTATTTGTCCACAAACACACAGGCACAGCAAGGCAAGCCTCTCCCCTCCCTCCAGCTCCCCAGCTCCCCAGCTCCCCTTTCCTCCGTCCTCCCTCCTTCAAGTTTAGTAGATTAAGTGCTGCTGCAGATTGCTCTGTTCCTTGTGACCTTGTACTGCACAAGAATTTTAGGGAAGTAGAGCTAAGAGAATTGCAGCCAGCTGTTCAGAATCATGATGACTGTAAGTATTTGGGCAAACATTTAAGAAATACTTTGCTGGGCAATGCATATTTGTTTGATCTGGATTTATTATTGAAAAAAAGAAGTTTGAGAGTTTAATACTACTGTAGCGGCTGTTAAAACTGCTAATTTCGTTAAATAAAGACTGGCTGCAGGGTTTGAGCTAGAGTCAGTATCCTTAGGCCTTGTTCACACCAAATGCAGAGCAGATCCGCTCAGGTTTCTGCACACGCAGTGCAGTGGGTTGTAGCGCGTTTTTGCCGCGTTTTTTGCCGCGTTTTTGATGCATCCCGGGCTGTGTTTGGTTAAAAAAAAATATATTTTTTAGTTTAAAATGGGCTTTCAGTGCGTTCCAGGCGTTTTTGATGCGTTTTCATGCGTTCCAGAGCAGGTCAAATAGGGCCTGCTGCAGTTTTTTTACCTGCTCTGGAACTGCTCTGGAACTGAATGCTGTGATGTGAACTGGAGCTAAAAATACCATTGGAATACATTGGACGCAGTTTTGCTCCGGTCTGTAACTGCTCTGCTCTGCACCTGCTCCGCGCTTGGTGTGAACAAGGCCTTACAGTGACAGACAGCTGAAAAGAACTGTGTGAATCCTCATTGGCTGTCTCTACCTGGGTGAGCCTGGCAACTACAGTGGCAAGTGTCTTGATTGGACAGTACAGACTGCGCCTGCTTTGTGTATGGGAGTTACAGAGACTTGTAGGAGTCGAGGTCCTGTGGGAATAGAGATTAATGTTTGTCAGTGCAGTGCAGGAATACAAATCCCAGGTGGT
Source organism: Nanorana parkeri (assembly GCF_000935625.1). NCBI lineage: Eukaryota > Metazoa > Chordata > Amphibia > Anura > Dicroglossidae > Nanorana > Nanorana parkeri. The sequence goes on along the minus strand of NW_017306368.1, from coordinate 1,320,493 downwards.
TCAGAGAAGAAGGGAAAGGACTGTAATTTTAACTCTTCTGAGCGCACCTGACAGTCTCCTAGCACATGGACTAGCAGGTGGAAGTGCTGTGACCCACCTGCCATACTCGAGCCACAGACGCCATCATCACTGCCACTGAGGTTGCTATTGGTAACGGTGGCCATCCCTACATCGTGGAGCTGACGTCCAGAGCACTGATGTGGGGAATCCATGGTCGCTGAGGAGGAGACCGCCATCTGTACCAGAATGCTGTCTGAAAGCCCACAGGATGCTGGCTTGAGAGAGAGAAAGAAACCTCTTTCGCTGGCCTACGAGGTAGTCATTGCCAGAGACCATGATTTGTGGATACGGTGAGAAGTTATCAACCAGTGACCTTACTGCACTGTCAAAAGTGTGCCGACGCACAAACGGGGCCCAAAGCCGGCAGGACTTTGATAGCTCTTGCTTGTAGCAAAACACCTATTGCTGGAAAAAGTACAAGAGCTACTTTTCTGCTGATTCCTTCCCCTATAGACTTCAATGGAAACGCCTGGAAACACACAACACAAACATTTTGTGAGCATTTTGTCACGTTTGTGGTGCAAGGGCCAGCCTTCCTTTGCAAAAAAACAACAACTCGGGAACAAGGACAAGCACAAGCTGAAAAACATGTGACAAAATGCTTGGAAAAGTGCTTAAAAAACCACTTGACAGTAAAAAAAACGCTTAACCACTTCCGGGCCGGCCGTAGTAAAAAAACGGCCGGCCGGAGCTCTCTAAATCTGAGAGGGCGTCTTTAGACGTCCACTCAGA
>NW_017306368.1:1295980-1318301 GCF_000935625.1 Nanorana parkeri | reverse complement strand
AACAAGAAGGTATTGTTGTATAATACATCACTTCCGCATTCTTGTGTCACTCTCCAGCTTCAGAAGCTGGAAAGAAGCTGATGGAGCAGATCTGTGCTTCATCAGCTTCTTTTGGGGGGTCCTAGGTGACATTAGGGGTCTTGGAGACCCCTGATGTCTCCATAAAGAGGACCTGTCACATATTTTGCTATCACATAGGTGGTTTTTATCAGCCCCGTATGTGATAGCAATAAAGTAAAAAGGAAAAAAAAATGTAAGTCCCCCCCCAAAAAAAAAATTGAAAGTAAGTTACACATAAAAAAGAATAAATTTTTCTGCGATTTCGCGCAATTTTAAAGCTTGACATGTTTGGTGTCTATTTACCCGAAGTGACCCCAACTTTTATATTTTACCAAAAAACTGGTTAACAATAAATGTTTCCTAACATAATGTAAAAAAAAACTTTTTTTTTTCAAAAGTTTCTGTAATTTTTCCTAATTATAATAAAAAATAAAAACCTCAGTGGTGTTTAAATACCACCAAAATAAAGCTCTATCTGTCCCCAAAAAATAGTATAAAATTCATTTCAGTACAGCGTTGCATGACGGAATAAACTTCAGTCAAAGTACCACAGCGCTGAATACTGAAAAATGGCCTGGCCAGGAAGGGGGTCTAAACACCTGGTCTTCAAGTGGTTAAAAAAGCCTGAAAAAATGCCTGAATCACTGACGCCTAGGTGTGAACAGAGCCTTACATAGGGGAGAGATCAGCCGTCTTTATGGATGGCTGGAAACAATGTAACTGATAATAACACAGGTAGAGAGCACCAGAATTTATCAGCTCGCAAGATTTTTTGCACTTACTGAACAGAAATAACAAAATGCTTTAAATCGTATATAGAAAGTTAATAGTCATTCACTAACATTGACCTTTTAACAAGCCCTGACAGAAAAGTCAGCACGGTTACATATATTATTTACTCATATTAAAGTAAAATATGTGTTACAATTAGCAATAAATGTAATATGTTCATGAATACAGGAATTAGTTTTTTGTCCAAGATCAAGGTTTTGTGCATGAATTTGTTCATTTATCACTTCGTGAAAAGTAATTTTTATTCAGTTTTTGCATAAAACATACATTAACAACATTCACCTACAGCAGTAGGGGTACAAACTTAGTCTTAACATCCCACACCCCCACCCTCCATCCCCACATAACACAGCCAATCCCCCTCCCCACAACCTTGTGCCAAGTTGTGCCCCTGGACCGAGTATATACCAGAGCCAGATATTTCAGAATGCCTTAGTGCCAAAAAAGAAAACAAAATGGTGTATCTCCAGGCCCCCAATCCCCCACAACAGGGGTGCCTGAGTGCCCGGATAAACACAATGGGTCTAACAGTCTCCTGTAATTATCTCTCCCCCCCATGGCGAGGCCGGATAATGAGGTCCGAACTACAAGATGATGAGGTCTAGTGCAATAAGGACAACCACCTACTTATCCTAGGCGTTCTCAAGGTGACTCAGCTCCATCACTTGTTCATAATTAGGCCAAAGCTATCCAGCCACCCCAAATCTTGTCAAACTTCCCAGGGCATCCTCTATTGAGATAGGCCGCCTTGTACAGATGTAGGGAGGAATCCACAACACCCCTCCACTCCGCCAGAGTAGGAGGGTCTTTCCTCTTCCAGTGTAGGACCACTAGTTTCCTAGCAGAGAACAACAATATTCCAGTCAATGTGCGCAGGGCAGTGGTAGGGGCAACCTGTTCAGTGAGTCCTATCAAGCATACCGATATAGTTTGCAGAACAGGGAGTGCTACAACCTGTGAGATGAAGTCAGTTACTAGTTTCCAGTATCCCGCAATCCCCGGACAATCCTAAAAAATGTGACGAAAATCAGCCGGCTGAGCTAAACAACGCCAACACGAGATTGTGGGATCATGGTAAATCCTCGCAAGTCTTGCAGGCGTATAGTAAACTCGATGCAGGATTTTAAATTGTATAAGCCTGTCCCTGATAGAACCCGTCATATTGAGAAGAGCTATGGGTCTGTAAGAGGAACACAGGAGAGGGTCCTTGCCGGGTTTAGGGAGCAGCACCACATGTGCATCCCGGAACGAATCCGGGAGCCCACCCGTCGCTAGGGCAGATGCATATAGGTCCCGGAGCCTGGGGGCCAGTTGCTCCGCATACAATTTATACCATTCTCCAGGTAAGCCATCCGGCCCCGGCGATTTCCCATTAGGGAATGAACCAATGGCCGCCAGTATCTCAGGAACCGACACATCTGCATCCATTCTTCCACTGTCCACCCTGCCCAAAGCCGGCAAGGTTAAGCCCCCCAGGAGTCCCTCCAGGCGCTCCGAATCATACGTTGGGATCTTGGAATATAAGTGTTGGTAGTACTTTTGAAATTCCTGCAGGATGTCCTGAGGCTCCGTAACCCGATCACCCCTCTCACCCAGAATGCATGGAATAGATGTTTGAGTCCTCTGATCCGCCACCAGGAGGGCCAAAAGTCTACCATTTTTGTTACCCCGTTGAAAGAGCGATCCACGGAGTTCCCGCAGGGAGCATCTAGTCATCTCCACATGGTGTAAATTGAGGGCCCTGCGTGCCACTCTCAGCGCCTCCAGAGATGACTCCCCCGGGGAATCCGCGAAAGCCGCCGTACATCCACACTCCACCCTCTGCAATTCCTCCAAGGTTGCGTTGAACTCCACCCGGGAGGCCTTAATAGCCTAAAAACATATTCCCCCCTCACATTAGCTTTAAAGGCATCCCACACCACATTAGGGGGTGCGTTCATTTATCACTTCATTTGTTTATTCACTTGGACTGCTATACTTGGTTTATGATTCTTTTTTATTCAAAATGAGTTACAAGAAGCTAGCAAAGCTTTGCCTGCTGTTTTGCGTGCCTAATTCATGCATAATAAAGAACCACTAAAACTAAAGCAAAAGAAACCTTGCACGAAAATAATTTCACATTCATAGATGTACATGTAATGTTTCCTATATTTAATCCAGGAACTTTAAGGCCTGGTTCACACCTGTACGTTTTGTAGCGCGTTCAACGCTCTACGAACGCTCTACAAAACGCTCAAACATGAAAATCCCATTGGTTTCTATGGGTATGGTTCACACCTTGCCGTATTTCAGCCCGTCTGAACACGCTACAAAACGGCCTACACCTGAAAAGGTACATGAGCTTCTTTGCAGCGTTTTTGTTGCACGTTTCCATTGGGATACAGCCAAGTAGCCCTCGGAAACGCGTGTTTGTCGCGCGTTTTTTACCGCGAATCGCGGTAAAAACGCGTGTCACGAAACGTGCGACAAACGTGCATATTCGATACGCCTAGGTGTGAACAGAGCCTTAAATATAAAGTTAAATAAATATGTTTTGCATGAATGTAATATCTTTCAGGCTTACTGCAGCATCCTTCAACTGAATTATTGGACATGAAGTAGAAAATAACCCTCCCACCCCCAATAATAAGTTTATCTTAACATTTCCTTATATATTAAGAAACATATTTTAAGGTCATTGGTGCTTTTATTTGTTTGCAAAGTGATGGAAGCTTATTCCTTTTCTTACTATGTTTGCTTGAAAAGGTAGGTCTTCCCCCAGTAAATCTAGTTGTCTTCCCTCATTCTACACTCCTTGTCAACTGTAGTGATTTTACCTGAAACAGGGCTTAGAGGGCAAAAGCCTGTCAAAACAGATTAAAATAGGGAATTTACAATGGACAATTTGTAGCTATTGTTCACACATAACATTCCGTTAAGATTACAAAAACACTTTTAAAGTTATTAAAAATAATATGATATATTTACAGCTGTTTTTATTTTCATTTATCTTTAAAACAGAATTGTGGCCCTACTAGGTATACATTCATTTATTGTAAAATGCCTAGAAAAGTGATTAAAGTGGAAGAAAAGGCTTTCTATTTGGCCTGGATATGAAATCATGGGCTTTACTTTGTTTCCCTCTGTGTACATCAGGTGAGTCGGCTCTTTGTAAGAGGGGCTAATTAATGTCTCTCCTTCAAGTCCAACCCTAAAGTCTTTCCTTTTGTAATGTAATTTCCTACTTCTTTACATCTCTCCCAATAGCAAGTCAAGAGCGTAAGAAAGACTAGGCGAGCTTTTGGAAAAATGCAATATAATGTAGAATATGTAGCAAATACATTTGTTTAAAGGTAGGGAGGTGACAACAACATGCCTCCCTATTTAACTTAGAACTTGAAAAACAGGGGCAATGTGGTGTGGAAATGATAGGCATGGCTAGATGGGCTCGTCAAATAATAATAAGCATATTTCTACATCACTGCAGTATGCAAAAAGATGCCGTGGGCAGAAATTAAAGTAGGGCACCATTTGCTGAAAGTGTGTGTGTGCATTGTAGGTGACAGGGGTGTACCGACAAAACAATAGGTCTACAGCATGCACAGTTAGTTATGGGACAGTCCACACATGGGCCTGTACATGCTAGCAGGTTAACAAACTCCCCATATCAGCAGGATAGCACCACCTGGAGTCAGCAGTATAGCACAGATATATCAACAAGAAACAATATTCTATTATGCGAAACATAGGCTTTGCCAGACCTGGGCACCCATGGCATGTGTCTCTTTCCAAACACATTGTTGTACCAGATCAAATACCAATCAGACCACTGATTCAGAGTCAGGAACCATAGGTGCAGGACATCATTTTCTATTTTATTTTCTATAATAAGTTTTATTAATTTTTATAAGACATATTACAAACATACTACCCCAGTTCTAATATCTTGGGCCTCACCGGGTAAAAACCATCTTCACAGAATTTTACAGATCCATATTATACTTATTCCCTAGGCCCTTATAAGATATAATTCAATCATTTCATTAGATTTCATTATAACAATAGTCTTTTATATCCTGCGCATGCCAAGGGGTGGATCATGCACCTATACAGAAACTTAACAACCTTCAACATCCCACAGCCAAAACAAACACAGACAAAAAACACACAAAAAAATCGTAGAGCTCTGGGTGGGATGAGATCTCCAGTCCTGGGGCCGGGTGTTGCCAATGACCAGCCTGGGCTAATCAGGTGGCTGAGAGCAGCCTTATCAGGAATCCAGCCGAGGGCTCAGGGGAGTGTTGGAGTTGTGTGTGCGTGCAGGGAGCACACAGACAAACTCGGGTGCGTGCTGGACGCACACGGAACAGCCAGGGGTGGCTGGGAGAGGTCAGGAAGGTCGGTGACCCCAGGGACCTGTCGGACAGACTGCTAAGAGAGAGCAGAGTGAGGGCTCACGAGGGGCGAGCAAGGGTGAGTGTCTTGAAGCTGTGGAAAGCTACCGAGCGAAGCTAAAAGACTGTCGTATGTTGCTGTTTCAAGCTATTTTGTGTTTGCCCTTTCAATAAACTGTGTTTCCTTGACCTACCTGGACTACAGTGGAGTGTCCTTGTTACAATATATATAATCTTCACAGGTGCATAGTGAGAAAAAAAAATATTTATTTATCTTCCAAAACAGTGCAAAATAAGTGACTTAAAAATCCTCATAGGGGCAAAATTTGTGCTACAATATCCTATGAATCGTGCTGTGGCCTATAAAAAAAGTCCTGCACATCAACTAATGAATAATGTATCATCTTGCCTATCAGAAAATACCACATGAAAGAATTTTAGAAGTGAAAAAACAAAAAACATTTATTTCCCCTCTTCCCCTATTTCTCTACTTTTCCCTCCCTCCTTCTTCCATCTTATCCTCTGCTTTCCCCTTCTTTCCTTCCCGTTACCCTTTCTATCTATCCTATCCCCCCTCTTCTCTCTTCTCCTCTCCTAGCAAAGCGATTTAATAGAGAATTAAAAATGCCCCATACAGTAGGCTCCAGTTTATCCATCCCTGTAGGCTCTGGCAGGCCGTGAATCCGGATGTTATTCCTTCTACTCCGGTCCGCCATATTATTCATATGGAACCATATAGACTGCAGAAACTTGTATTGATTCATGATTGCAGTTTGAAGTTCCCCGATGACCGAATGATGATCTTCCAGAGGAGAATCCACAGTATCCAAACGTCCATGAATCCCCTGGAATGCATCATGTAGTCCGGCCATATCCTGTTTATGTACATGTTCAAATCGGGTCAACAGGGACTCCATATCCCGTTTAGATGGCAAGAAGTAAAAATACGTTTTAGGATCCACAAAAATGCTACCTATCACTGGGTCTTAATCCAACGTGGCCCGGAGGTCCTCTTGGACTGAGGGTAAGTCACTGTATGAAGAGGAATCATTCAGGTCTGATGGAATAGGAGATGCGCCACATGAAGATCGCATCTTGCCTCTCTCACCTGGAGACAGGGATACAGCAGGGCTGATGAAAAACCTTCCAATATCTGGATTCAGTGGTCTGGATGACCTTGTCTTAGATCCCTGCGATTTCTTTCCTCTGCTGGTGCCCATATTCAGTTAGGGGGCTAATGCATGCGGCACACACTCGCTGATGACTGGGATCCTTGTCGGAGCTAGTGCTCAGCGTGTCTGAACACCGCCATCAGCTAGCTCTTCCCCTTTATGACTATTTTCTATTTTAGTGAGCTCCCATTGACCACCATTAAAAAGGGGGTGCTTAATATTCATCACCAATAAAAGGGTGCCCTGATTGCTGACCACTAACGCAGTCCTCATCACTGACCACTATCGAAATCAAACACTCACACTGACTGCCAGAGAAAGGGGCAATCACAACTGACCACCAATAAAATTCTCACCCACCACTGACCACCAAGCTAAGGGACACTTGTCACTGACCACCAATGAAAGGGGCTGTACACTGTCCACTCTGCAAAGCTCATACTCCTGACTGCAATATATTGTCCTGACCACTGCACTCTGTAAACCGTATTGCACATTATATAATCCTGAATGTTAAACTCTGTAATCTGTGCTGTACATTACAAATTCCTAACCAAAATGTTACCTCTATGTCTCTATTCTGTGTGCAGAAAGGCTTATGTAATGGAAAAGTTAGAGTTTTGAAAAATGATCCTTTGTCCTAAGGATCATGTGTGTCTGTGTGATCAGTTGTGGCATGGGTAAATAAGGCATATTTTTGTGTGTACAAGAATTGTGACATACAGTATATATACATTCTGAGATCAATAATTATGACTTCACTCTGGGCTACCTTGCTAGATACCTTTTCCAGGGCAGTGATTTAGGGAGTAATAAAGACAGGCACAGCCAGGCAACTATCAATTTTAAAAGGACAACAGCAATGGGAGCCTAGATTCTCTATGTGCTGGCGTCCATGCAATAATTTAATTAAGATTTTTATTGACATATTTTGCCATTTTCTTCCATGAAGGAAGCTACAGACAAACCACAAGTTATTTCAGTGATTTATGTAAAACACATTTTACTCCAGGAATGTGCATTTTTCGCAGCCATTGCTTCTCCTTAATGGCCTAAAATAGCCTTAAAAACTAAAAGATACGATAAACTGCATGACTTTACCGAAAGTAGTGGTGGGTGAATTTCTGACAGGCAACCTCCTGTATTAATCCAAATTATCATTAAGATGCTTGACTTTCCTATCATTGGGAAAGATAGTGATCTTGTTATAGACAGTGTCCTTTAGAGGAGACGAGAGACAAGGTTCTCAGGCTCTCCATCTGTCTTCTTGTTAGCGTAGATAGGAAACAACACAGTGATGCAAAATCAGCATTTCTGATTCCAGGATCCATACCACCAAAACAAATCACAGTCATGTGTGGGTTGGGCTTATTAATGAGGTCAGGAAGAGCTGGAGAGTGTTTTACATGCTATATAATGCTATATAATGCATCACTTAACACAAAAGCCGATGATTTAAACATGCCTGTGTCAAACAAATGGTATGCAGAGTTCCAATTTGGCCATGCACAGGTCTGTATTTAAAGTATATGTTGTCCGAGGCACAGTTGATCCCCTCCATATCTGCAAGCATCAGCCCTATATTTACATTGACAAGACTGATACCATATATATTTAAAACTGGCTATAATACAGGATGCAGATTCTAAAAGGTTTTTTGAGCAGAGCTCCTACTGCACTTTTTGATTTCTCAGCGTGCAGAGGCAGAGATGACGGTTGGATGCTGATCTGTGCAGAGCCTCATGCAGTCTCTATTCTTTCTCCTCTTCCTTCTTACATGGCAAGAGAATCCAAAAACTGGATATTATGCTTGACACCTCACTTGACAATAAAAGCCAAGCATACACTTTAGCATAATTCCATTAAGAAAAGTCCCATGTCAGATCCAGAGATGCAGGTAGTATTGGTTGTATAGTTTGAAGTTATCTGCTCATCTTAACTCTCCTATAAAAGCTGAGCTTGGCCTTTATCTCTGAGCCTCCCTATTAATGCTTTAATGTTTTGGGTAATGGGTAGCCTCGTTGACCAATAGGGAAGCTCCACAGGTAGGACGACGCATGGCCAGGATAAATGTTTACAATAAAAAAATATGGAGATTTGCATATAATTTCATCTACCTATATTTCTTACCCTACTGATTGTCTTGACGTGCAGTTTTCAATGCATTTAACCTCTGCTTACGTTTTTATTCATCACAAACTCTGTGTGTGTTAACCTAAATTTGTTACCTTTTTCTTTAAACTGAAGATTACAATTGTGATGTATTGTGATGTTCTTAAGGTGATTTAGTTTACCTTGTGGGTTAAAGCATATCTAAACCCCCCAAAAATGTTTTCAGCATACAAGTCCATAGATGTGGTGGCTGAATTAGTTGTCTTTTCTTAGGCTCTTTTGCTTTTATTTTCACCTGGTGATCTAGCCAGTAACAAACTTCCTGTCTTAGAGTGGTTCCACTCTATGGAGGAGCAATGGAGCCACCCTGTGACATCAGCATTGCCACCCCTTGGAGAGGGTAGTGTTAGATGCACTAGCAAATTTAGATGGACTTGCTAACAAATTAAAGCCAAACCCAGCTAACATTTCTAACATTTTTTAAGCAGTTACAGCAACAGTTTTTTTTTGTTTTTGTTTTTGTTTTGGGATAAAGGTTTTATATCAATGAATAAAAGCTGACAATTTAAAACACCCCTGTCAGCGCTAAATGGTTTGTCTCAATATTCTTACTGCCGCTTTTGCAAGATAGCTTGGTCTGTTAAGGAAGTTAAGAAATAACACATTTTCTGGCCACATTACCAATTAAATGAAAAAAGCCTAAAAAGTATGGATGTTCAGATACCAAGTACCGTACTTAGTACAAGTATAAGTACTGATACTTTTCCAGCTTCAATCAAGACTAGACTAGAGAAAAATGCAAAAGTTAGGAGGCAGCTGTCATTTTTAAGGAGCATTGGCTACAGGACAGGACTTAGTGTATTAGAGATGCACCGATACCATTTTTTCCAGACCAAGTACAAGTCCTGATACCTGTCCAAGTACTCACAGATACCAATCACTTATACATTTTTGTTTATTATCATGTGCCAATTTTTCTAAAACAATACAGACTAATAATTTCAGGACAGTGGTGGAGCGCCAGGGCCAAGTCACAGCTGCAACCTCTCTAACCCTGGTAGTTCTCGTGAAAATGCCAAGTATTGGCACTGGTATCTGAACTGGTATCTGTGCATTCCTACTAAAAAGGGAAAATAAAGCAACCTCTTTATCCAAGAATCGGTAAGCTGCAATTTCTTAAATTTTGACTTTAAAATCTCAGTGTCCCTAATAAAAATGAGGACATTTTTGCCTACTATTTAAAAGGTTCATTGATTTTATTTCAATCTGCTTTCATGAGACAACCTTGTGCTCTTCTGTTATTAACACTGCTTATTAAAAGGCAATATAAATAGGTTGCAAAAACTGGTTGACACATTTGTTTCAAATCACATGGTGTGAAATCAATTTATTTTAAGGCACAATCTCTGATCTAAGTGTTAGTTCATAAGCAAAATGCATAACATTATCTATAAAAAAAAGAAAAAAAAACCATGTCTGACCTTAATCCAAGCTCAGTCTTCTTCCTCCTTCACATTAGGTTAGACATATTTTCCAAATACCTTGTTAGATTTTTAAAATATAATATTTAGCTATTTTTTTCCAGCCCTGCATAGTGCCTGCTCCCTCCCTGTAGGTCTGTAAAAATACTGTATGAAGGGTTTTACAGTAAGGATTGTGGATGACTTGACGGAGCAGCAGGCACATTTCCTTCTATTCTTTCTTAAGTTCATGTTCCTGCTTCCAGTTGTGTTTTTTTTCCCTTCTTAATTTAACTATAAATAGGCCAGACAATTGCAGCACAGCTCAGAGCAGTAGCCCAGGCAGGAAGCATGCAACAAACAAGGTATAATTATTTTATTTTTTTAACAATGCATACACACAAATGCACATATCCTTTCAGTCAGTGAGATCAAACAGGGCTTTTTAAAGTGTAGGTATTTTTCATCATGAATGACGCACTCTAGACAGAAAATTCAATTTTCAGTAAGGTCTATTTATTCTTCCATTCAATCTTCTAGAAAAATAACATGTATGTATTCTAGTTATTATACATTATTTAACTAGCTAGAGACAATAGAGGAGTGATAGCAAACCATGGCATAAAGGATGTGGGTCATATTTCAAGAGGGAGACATTTTTGTGAACTCTGTTGAAGTGCATTTACAGTCACAGATTTTTTGTAATTTTGAATAGAAAAGGGAAGGGTTAGAACCTGCTTTTATTTTTTCTTTTCAAATATTTTATTGCATTATAGAGAAGAACAAGTAAATAAACAACATTAGCTGATGCAACAGCCTCACAGATACAATATACTGTATAAACAAAGCAAACTCCTTAACATGTGTCTAATGAGAAAACAGAACATAACAGGTTAAATGTTTTAATTAACAATTAAGCCAAAACGGTAAATCAGATGGATACCTAATAGGGCTTCCTTCGTCTGCCAACACAAGGGTCAACCGAAGAACGGGGTTCTGAGAACCTTTTCAAACTGGTCTTCAGCCAAAAATGGGAAGGGAGAGGATGGGAAAAATGGGAAGACAAGGTTCCCAAAAAAAGGCACAATTTGGGGAAACATAGGGGAGGGGAAAAAATGGGGGGTGAGGGGATTGGGAAAAGGAGGGGGTGAGGAAAAAGAAAGAAAAGAGTGGAGAAGCCTAAAAGAGGGGAAAAAATTAAAAGGGAGGGAAACTAGTGGAGTAGATACTAAGAAAAAGGCATAGAAACTGCTTTTATTTTTTAATGCTGTGTCCAAGCTGTGGATATTTAACCTCTACATTTGTTCTGATGACCATTGGCACTAAAGCAGATAGTGATGAGGAATCCAAAATTGTGCAGGTGTCGCCAGAACAGAAGTAGAGTAAAATCTAGTAGGGACACTTGTTCCATTGACAAGAGTGGATTTCACCTCACAGAGACTTCCTCTCACTTCTTATTGCATTTCCAGGACAGGAGGTAAAGGGAAATATGTACAAGGAGCAAAACAAAAACTAAACCTAAAAGGCTACACACAGTTACCTTGCACCAAAACCAGTGGCACATATGAATGTGTTCCGCTCTATCTGCTCAGCACCTATAGAGCAATCTTATTGCATATAGGGTGGAGCTTGGAATGTTTGGGACTGACAGCGGTCAGGATAGGAGATTTGTACTAACGCTGCAGCACTTTTATGTGTGCACTATTGAGTCTTTTCTTGTCTGTTACATGTGTTTCTGAGCTCATAAGTGCCAAGTTGCATGGTCTGGCATTGTGAATCAAAAGGAGGTGTATACAGCAATAAACTCAGAGTTTCCATTTGGGATTGTTGGCATTTGCTCTGCCCACATTATAAAGAGGATCAATGCTTCTAGTCCTTTATCAGCATGCATCTGTAAATGTAGTCACGTTTATTTATTTTTAAAGACTTTCACTGTAATTTTTGAGCGGATTACACCTCTATGGACACACGTCCTTTATCAATATCTTTATTGCTTTTTCAAAACAATTTACATTTATGTGGACACACGTTTTTCTAAGAAAAAGTTTTGTCGGATGTTATCAGATAGATTGATTCACTTTCACTGACTGAATCATGTATGTTGGTTTTTGTGTTATTATTTGTATATTCTTATACAGTAGTTTGTATATCACAGTTGGCGTATTTTGAATATAGAATAAGTTGCACGGCATATTTAAAGTTAAACCTAAATGGGTTTTTACCCAAACCATATTCTATGCAAAATTAAAAATAGCACAACTGGTCAAAGCTTTGCCTGTCATTTTACAAGGAAGGATGGCCTTACAGGCAGTTGATGTTTAATGGGGCAATTGCAATATAAACCATGCTAATGGGCAGCTTCCCTATAGCTAAATAATCCTGTTTACTGATAGGTTATCATGGATTCTATAAGGAAGGTATAGTTAGACACGCTTTTGCATACGTTTAGTAACACAACACAGTAGAACACAAAGTAACACAAATATCTACAGTTTCATTAATACTGAAAATGAAACAATATAGCAGCTACCATACAGGCATAAGCGAAAGAAGAGCTATGCACTAAACATACAATTCAGTAATAAAGTATCTTAAAGAATTGGCAGCTAACAGTGTTTATTTGGTTTATGGATGCAATATATTGGAAAAAGTATTTCGCTACATTGGTTTTCACCCCCCCCCCCAAAGCAGTACTAGTGATATATATTTTTCTTTTAAATGACAAGCAGACTTCATGTGAAGTATGACATCCTAATACTACACCTCAGCTAAAGGGTTATACATAGACATAATATATAATGTTAAACAAGGAGGATTATATCGCTTAAACATCTCACTTAAAAAAAAGAAAATGAAGTCTAAAATTGGAATATTTTTCATTGACATTTCTATGCAATTCTTTTTATGAAGACTAAAAGGAAGGCCATTCCAAAACACATAGTAAACAATCATTATGGATACATGCAATGCTATGCAGACATTTGGATCACATGCTCTTATTATTATGGCTACGGTTTTAGCAATTAAATCTCTACATATTTCTGAGCTAAAGCATCTCACAGCTGCACCAGAGATGTTGCAGATGTCACAGGATCAGACAACACCATTCTCCTGTTCTCATGTGGCAATGAGAAAAAAAATAATGCTGTTTCTTTGCATTTTGAGTACCAAAAGGTTACAAATATGAAACTTAAAGTGACATTAAAGTCACATCCCCCCAAATGCTGCTTTAAGGACTTTTCTTGAATGATGCCTCTTGACCCAATCATGTTCTTCTTTCCAGTAGTTTTCAGGGGTCCCTCCAGCGCTGGTGCCGGTCTCTGATCCAGCGCTGGCTGCTGTGTCTTCTGTGTCCTACGGTGTTTGTCTGCATGCACGCTCCCGGCTGCGTGCATTGACTGTGTCTCTCCTCTTCTCCCGGCCAAAGATCTCTACTGTGCATGTGCCCGCCCCATAATCCTTCGCGGCTGCTCAAGATTCTTCAGATCTTCAGACGACAGCGAACCGTCGGAGACACAGGTAAGTTTTTACCTGTATGATAACTTTTTTATTTTTTTATGTTTTTGCATATACAGGTGAAACTTGAAAAATTAGAATATCGTGCAAAAGTTCATTTATTTCACTAATGCACCTTAAAAGGTGAAACTAATATATGAGATAGACTCATTACATGCAAAGCAAGATAGTTCAAGCCGTGATTTGTCACAATTGTGATGATTATGGCTTACAGCTCATGAAAACCCCAAATCCACAATCTCAGAAAAATTTTTGGCAGTGTGGGCAGGTGCCAAGTCCTGCTGGAAAATGAAGTCAGCATCCCATGGAGCTCGTCTGCGGAAGAAAGCATGAAGTGCTCCAAAATCTCCTGGTAGACGGCTAAGTTGCATTAGTGAAATAAATGAACTTTTGCACGATATTCTAATTTTTCGAGTTTCACCTGTATCTACTGCTAGCTAGCAGTAGATTTATGCAACAAAAACCAGAAGGTTTAATTCTACTTTAAAGTAGATACAACCCTAAATAATTGCTATGAATTTTTTTTATAAAATACTGTTTTTAAATTTTTTTAAATCCTATTTTGCATCTCGGTGCTGCTGATTTCCTTTCAACCACTCCCTGACTAAATTAAGCTCTAGATTGATGTTTCGATCTGACATTCAAATAGTGATGGTAGGTAATGCCTGCATAATGTATGTCCTGCTTGTAATATCCCTCAAGGATGCATATGACAGAGTGTCCTGATCGCCAGCCAGCACTAGTGACAGTGTCATCAGGTACCAGTGTGGACACAACCACTGTCCTGATTGCCAGCCAGCACTATGAAAAAAAAAATATCCTCTAGTCCCAAAGAGCTGTTAGATGCCTTTTATGAGAATGTAATCTTGGACATTTGTACAAGTCACTTTTAATTCTAAGCATGGATCACACTTTTAACCACAGTTAATTTCAGTCTTTTCATAAAATATTTAATCCAATTCACCCATGCTCTTAATATCTTTTCTGGCTCATTATTCCCAGTTAGAATCTACAGGGGTCAAAACATAAGGAAATAACCATAATGGGACAATTTCAGAAGGAAGCTAAAAGGCAGTTTAACTCTGTGTCCAGGATCTCCTTTTTAACCCCACCACGTACACTCTTACTATGGCATCAACTCCGACCTTGAGCTTAACTACTTATACTTCCTGGTTTGACTACAGATAAAATCCCTTTAAGTATTTCCACTTTTGCGGCCAAATTAGGATATCACTTACTTTGTTTGTTACATGTTCGCATTCATATAGCATAACCTAAAAAAATATAGAGAGAATGACCCCATGAGAGTACCCCATGTATTCACTGCATTGTATTATTTTGGATTTCATTGTGGTTTGTATCACCAATTCTAATGACAGTGAATAGATTTATTTGGAACTAATTTTTCTGTTTGTGTTAGCAACAACTTCTGAAGAACTGTATCTGCTGTTCCCCCTCTTTTCTTGTTTTTTTAGGGGTGCTTTATTGATTTTTTTTGTTTTCTTGCATGCTATTTTTTTAAACTTTATGCTAAAAAATTAAAACAATTTTTTAAAAAAGGTTCTCAGTTAGTGTTTTAGGGTTGTGCTTGGGGTTTAGTGTTTTAGTTATTTTATTTTTTTTTGGAATGAAGGTTTATTATTATTTTCTTCAGCATCATCAGCATAAGATAAGCAAATCTGCCCTTAGTTAATTGCACATCACTGCCTACATTTCCACTCATTTTAAATTATAGCTCTTGAGATATATTGTTTTCTGAGTGACATTAATGGATTCAAAATCTCTAATATGACTCTTCACTGTACCCCTGTTACAGAGGTATGACAAAACAAACAATTTAGTGCCAACCACTTTCTTTTGTATGTCCTCCCTGCTTTTTACTTCCTGTGGATATGTGTCAAACAGGAGATGTAAGCCAAAATGCAAGCTGTAAGAAGTCAGAGTCCACCCTTCCTGTCTTGTGATGTACAACTATGAGGAAAGGTTTAGTGGCTTGGGGTAGAACTCTTCCCTCTGACTGTGCCATGCTTGGCATAAGTTCTGGAATGCATTTTATTAAGGCTACATTCACACTAGGTGCTATTAGATGTGTTATGTGCCTTTAAAATGGTTTTCTAAATGCATATATATGTACCTAATGATTTCTAATGGATCTACTCACACCTTGCATTTAGATGCTGTTATCTCAATTCAGTTTAGCTGTGTTAAGAAAATATAGAAGTCAGGTGCATCCAGGAGTCAATTTTAACGTCTAAACATACCAAAACGCATGTACATGTGTAAATGCAAGAAAATTCAAGACATGTTTATTTGTTGAAATCTCATTGGCTAGTTCAATGGATTGTTTCAATGAACAAAGGACAGATGCATCTAAATGTATATTGTATGCATGTAACTGCTCATCATTTTAAGCATCTAGAAGCATAAATAAAGCATCTAGTCTGAGAGATTTTGCAGACAGATCTCTGCAAAAGGCCTGGTTCACACCTGGGCGTTTTACAGCGCGTTCCAACGCGCTGTAAAACGCTCAACATGTGAAAACCAATGATTGCCTATGGGCATGGTTCCCACCTGGGCGTATTTCAGCGCGTAGGAATGCGCTGAAAAACGCCCTACGCCCAAAGAAGTACAGGAGCTTCTTTGGGGCGTATTTTCCGTGCATATACATTATGATACAGCCGGATAGCCCTCGTAAAGTGCGCTTTTGTTGCATGTTTCTTTTACTGCAAATTGTGGTAAAAAAGCACGGCACAAAACGCGCATATTCCGTACGCCCAGGTTTGAACCCAGCCTAAGTGGCAAGTATGAATGAAGCCTAAGGGTTGCTGCCTAGGGCTGTGTGTGTACAGGCAATGTGTCTGTACAGGCCATTTGGAGGAGACTCTGTAAAGCAATATGCGAGTACAGCCATGTCTGATGCTTATGAAGCTGCAATGTTCCAGCAATAATAGTGTGGTGTACTCCCTTGAAAAAAAAAACACACTGCTTAGAATCACTAACTGTAAAAAAAAAAATCCCAAAGGGCTGCTGTACGGGCTATTCACAATAGCTTGTACGGCAGCCGAGCAGCTCAGCCGAGCCGTAAGCATATGCTTCTGCTCGGCTGAGCCGTAGTCACAGCCGAAGCGGGGAGAACGCTCTGCCTTCCCCACAAATGACAGCAACTCGGTGAGGCCAGCTACACCCAGTTGTTGTCATTCAGTGACAGCCTCGTGTCCTCAAATGACCTGGGGACGCTGGGCTGTCATTAAGTGACGCCCAATTGTTTTGATTTATCCGGGACCCATGGGAAGACTTTGACAGATGCTGGACAATCACCCTTTTCTCCTTCAACCACTGTGTGGTAATTTTTGCTGTGAGCTTTGAGTAATTTTGGTAATTGGGGAATTTGACGGTAGTTTGCCCCATCCATTTTTCCTTCTATCCTGACAATTGCTCCACTCCCTGCTGAGGAGAAACACCCCCATAACAGGATATTACCACCTCCATGCATTACTGTAGGGATGTTGTTATTTGGATGGTGAGCTGCATTGTATTTCTGCCAGACATAGTTTGGTGTTGAGGCCAAACAATTCAATTTTAGTCTCATCTGACCATAGCACCTTTTTCCATGTGGTCTCAGAATCAGGTGCGTTTTGGCAAAGCCCAGTCATGACTGCATGTGGCCTTTCTTGAGGAGTGGCTTTTTTCCTGCAACCCACCAATACAAGAATTTGTGATATTGTTGTGATTTGCACACAATGACCACTCTTTGTCATAAATTCCTGCAACTGCTTCAGAGTTGCTGTAGGCCTCTTGGTGGCCTCTCTGTACCAGTTTGCTCCTGGCTCTTTCATCCAGTTTGGAGCGACGTCTTGAGCCAGAGGGGTCTGTGTTGTACCAAATACCTTCCAATTCTTAATAATAGACTTCACTGTGCTTTTAGGCATTGACAAAGCCTTTGGTTTTTGTTTTTTTGTATCCATCTCCTGACTTGTGCCTGTCCACAACTTTATCCTGGAGATCTTTTGACAGTGCCGTGCCACCCATAGTTGATTGTTTGCTTCAGTTGCACTACCAGGGTCTGAAATGCCCCAGGAATGCTCTTTTCATGCCGAGCTAATCAAAATGACCACAGCTGATCACAGTTGAAAGTCAAATGTCTTTGTGTGCCATTGAGAAGATGATTAGCTACACCTGATTGAGTTTACAAGTCATTTTTAGGAGGGGGTGATCCTTTCTCCAAATCAGTAATTCTGTTTTTTAATGTAAAAAAAAAATTCTGACATGTTGGTGTTATATCTTTCACTTGGATGTTATACGTTGCACTGAATAAATACAGCTGGATAAAATAAAAACTGTGTCTGTTTTCATTTCAGACTGCAAAGCAACAAAATGTGATCATTTTAAATGCTGTTGATTCTTTTCTTTACCCACTGTATATGTGTAATTTAATTGTTTTGTTTTGGGGTTTAGATATGCTTTAATCCATCTCCATATTTTCTTGTTATATATATATATATATTGTCCATTATTATTTATATTTTTAGTTTTAACTGATGAAATGTATTCTTTTTTGATGAAGGGGGACTGTTTTTTCCCCCACGAAACACATTCTCTGCAGAATCATAAACTGGATATGAGATCATAAACAGAGATCATCATTTAAAAAAAACAACAATATTAACAAGAAATAGGGACCATGAAAGTTAGAAAATGTACCTCTTAGAATCACTAAACGTTAAAATCATATAGCAAAAAACAGAGAAATGCTATTGATATGCCTAAACTAACCCTTATGACATAAGTCTGTTTTTCTGTTACATGATTTTAACATTTATTGATTCTAAACTGTGCACTTTTTAACTTCCAAGGGAGTGTTTTTGGCCACCAAAACACATTGGTTGTTTTTTTATGTGGAAGTCATTGAAGCAATGTGGTCTCTTGCTCCTTTTGAAAGGTTGTACTCTACCAAAGGGTCCTTCTCACAAACTATGGCTCTAAATTCCAGCCACTTTTGGATATTTTTTCTTTATCTATATTTAATTGTAAGCTTTTTTCCAAAGTAAGTGAGACAGATGGTATCCATGTACGCAGATGTTGTATTTAAAATTACTTAATTTCCTTTAGTCATCCTGTAAAGCCTCACTAACATGGTTCTAACTAATGGTTCTGACAGTGAAGTCCACTTCATGTGGCTTCCTGTCTTGGGGTGACAATGCTGCTGCACAGCCCCTAGATTCAGTGCAGCATGTCACCCTTATGTAGGCACTGCCTGAAGTGGGGCAATAAGATGTTGGATATGGTGAAACATGTTAGAGGGGTGGACCATGGGCAGGACTAAGCCAAGCTGTGCAAGTCTGAATAAAGGAGTTTTTCAGCGTGACAAGTAGGGGTTAATTTACTAACCTTATAAACACGCCACAAACAAGTATACACCTCTGTAGTGTGTTCCCTCCCAGCATGATCTATTGGTGGAATCTAGACACCTTTGTAGTGTGTACACACCCAGCAGGTGTGTTGTGCAAAGCCCTGCATGAATTGCAAGGTGATGTTGTGTAAATTAGCTCTACGTTGTGTTGCTTGCGTTGATGAATGCAGGAATGTAAATGCATGAGCTAACCATTTTTGTCTAAACTGTGGAGCAGCATTATATATGCATCATGTGCATGATTTTTCCATATATGGCATTAGTGGAAATATGCTTTTAGAGACTTTTTGGTTGATAAATACGTTTTGCTGTGTAAAAATCACACGCACCTAGTGCGTGCGTGTGTTTAGGTTAGTAAATCACCCCCGTAGCGTTCATTTAGATTCTTTTTACTGTGAAGGTGTGTATCAAATGGTGTATGATGTGTAAGGGGTTCCGACTTCACTCACTGCACTAATATTGTGACTGTGAACCCTCTACCTGAACCATTCCCACTTACCTCCGCAGCTGCGATCCAATATATCTCGCAGAGCTTACACGGATCATTACAGAGAGCTTAATTGAATGCATTTTTCAAACAAAAACTTTTATTTGTGTACAGTTAATGATTCCTAAATCTGCAAAATTTGAAAAAGAGGGAGAGGTCAGATGGGCATATCAAACTAATGGAGCATGAATAAGGAGAAAGAAAAGTAAATAAATAAATACAAATGAGGAGTATGAATAAGGAGAAAATAGTAAATAAATAAATATAGATGAGTGCAAATACTTTAAGAATTGGGCAAAACATGTGAAGGAGGAAAGCTCAGAACCTTTTGAAAAAAAAGTTTAGAAAGCTGCAAGACAGTTTGGTAAAGTCAAGTCATTATTTCCTCTTGAAGCCAAAATACGCAACTAGACCTTCCGGGATTTGTATTGTCTGAGTTCTCCTTCATTAACCTTATGTATGACAATGCATCCTGAGCTAATTTTTTTTCTAATTTTAGCTATCTTAAGTTTCACATTTAGCCAACTTTTCTGGAAGAAAGGTTTAGATAAAGGTTGTTTTGTCTTTTTTTAGGCTGTTCTTTTCAAATTACAAGCACTTCCTGTTGGATTGCAAAGTTTCCAGCAGTTTGTTGACATCCGGTGAAACAGATCTAAGGAGAAATTATCACAAAGGCTTTGGACCTGTAATGTTAAATAGGAAAAGTGATCAATTGTTATTCAGGTCTAAACAGCTACATGTGTTTTTACAGCGCGGCAAACAAACCAGTGTCATAGATGCACATGCATGAACACTGGGCATTTATCTTAGTCACAAACTTCTTTTGTATCTGGTAAACAGGGTGGTATAGGTTTTACTTTTATTTATCTGTTTTAAAAGAAGCAATTTTGGATATATTGATTACAGGATCAGAGTAGTTTTACAGTAAATTAACCCTTTTAATGTATCCAGAACCAATAACCAAGACACTCAGACCAATACCTTCACTACATGTCCTTGTGACTTGTTTATTTATACTGGGGATTTGCCCCTCCTTGGGGGTTTTTCTTTTTCTGGACTTTAAGTCTGACACCTTTCCAGGCTTATGACCGGCTACCTTCAATTAGAGTGGGAATTCTTCTCCCCCACCCTTTCCCCTCTCTCTCTTACCCCCTACTCTCCTTTCTCTTCTGCGTGTTTTCAAGCTCTCCTTTCCTCATCTCTCTTCTATTTCTTCAATTGTTTCTCATCTCTCTTTTTCCTTTCCTTTTTTCTTTGTTCTTTGACGATGAGGCTGGCCAGGTTGTACCCAATCTAGCTTCCTCCGGGCTTTTTATGTCAATATGGCTGGAGGAAGCCTTGTCCTTAATTGCTAGCTTTGCTATGTAGTGTGCACATATGTTGCACAAAATGTGTAGGGTCTCTGAGCCAATTTGGATCTGCATGTGTTTTGTATATGAAAACACTATCACTTTCTCTCATATAATGCACTATGTTGTATTGATATAACTGCTGATATTGTCTACTGTGGATCAATCCTGTAATGCCCTTGTTTCCAGTTTTTCTACTGTTTGATGAATAAAGAATTAAAAAACAAAAAAAAACTTTGCAAATATGATCTCCTACATCGGGTTTTTTTTCTGTACTCAGGGAGCTGCCTTCCCTGACCAGGGCCAGAGTAAACATTACATTATTTACATCTGTCTGCACTGTCTGCGCTGTACGGAGTGAAGACACACACCTGCAGGACTGAGAAATACCAGGAAGGTATCTTCTCCACTTACTGTACCTTTTTGATCCAAATAAACACAATAACAAACAGCTGGAAAAAGGCAGCCTTTGCGAAAGGAATGTTTATTGTGTTTTTCGTGAGCACATATTTTGAGTTTTTATTTAATGTTTGCCTCAAAAGTATTTTTAAATGCCATTCACATTTTTACAAACCTGCACTTGTATATTTTTGCTACTGTATTAAATATAGAAATGTGTAGATTAGATTGAGCTATCAAAAGCAAAGTGCAGTTATGCTGCCTTTCTCTTAACAGCTGTTGACAGTTCAGTCATCTACAGTGTATTGCATAAATATCTACTCCTTTTGGATTTTTCCATAATAAATTGGAATTTTATTTTACTAATCTAAACAAACAAACCCATGACGTCAAAATGCAAATATATCAACATAGTTTTCCAAATGAATTTACAAATAAAAACTTTTTAAAGTCTGATTGCATAAATATTCACATCCTCTGCTGTATACCCCTAAGCAAGTTCTTCTGCAACTCATTACCTTCAAGTCATAAATATTAGTTGAATGGAGTTTGCCTATGTACAAATAAAGTGTCACAAGTCTTCAAAATAAATTGTAAACTTAAAAGGCATAAATACATTTTTCCTGCTGCAGACATAATAGAACCACTCAGTGTAGCTTTAAATGCATCCTATCTCAGAATTCAAATACATGACAGATGAACATCTATTGCATTGTTAGGCCAGAATGTATTGATAGACTTCAAGCAAGTATGAGCTGTGATAGTATCATGGAGCCAAAGAAGGTCCATTACCAACCACATTGGGGAGTACTGATGAAAGTGATAGAAATCTATTTATGAAAAGGTTTGGTGGGAATGAGGATGACAAAGCCTTTCGATTACTAGACCATTCAATAAAATCCATTCAAAATAAGCAGTTAGATTTCTTTGTGAACCACCCAGATCATGCAGTTAACTCCTGCCATGATGACATGCCCAATAAAAACCTCAGGACCTTTCACAATAATGTATTAACCCTTTATGGCCAGATGTCATTAATGCTCAGATGCCAAGGACAGATAAAGCAAGATCAGCATATGTCCAACCCTGATAAATATATGACTAATTTGCATACCTAATTCGTCTTCATATTTGTAAAGGAAATATAAGGCCTTTATTTGATGCACTTCTTTAATAAAAACCCTCCTTTAT
>NW_017306368.1:1281585-1295927 GCF_000935625.1 Nanorana parkeri | reverse complement strand
GGCACACCAATGTGCCTGTACAGGCCATTTGGAGGAACCTTTGTAAAGCAAGCTGTAAATGTTTGATGTTTATCAAGCTGCAGTGCTCATGGAACATTAACGTTTTAGGACTCTTATACTCCGTTGTAGCTGACATAGTGATCACATGATTGGAAACCAAGCTGATTGGTCACCGATCGTCAGTGGAGACCCGAGCTTCCGGCTGTACTAAATGTTGGCTGGTGGGAAAGGGGCTAAGTACTACATTGTTGCCACAAACATTCACCAGTCTGTAGTATTCAGTGTCAATCAATACTGTCACCATTACAAAACAACCAGTTGAGTACAGTAGTACATCCCCAATATCCATAGCTAATGACCAATGAAAAAGGATGAAAATACCTCAGAAGTATGAAGATTAACGATAACGGATGGCCTTAGCTATCCACAAGAAAACTAAGACACAAGTGCTTATACTCTAGAGCCTAGTAGATGGTTGTAATATAATAATGTGTAGATTCAACACATCCAAGCAAACATGGACCATAATCATGCACATCACACACATGCCAAACTATAAAAAAAATATAAACCTGTGAATATGCCAAGCACCCTTGTCCCACCCTGCTTATCCATCCCAACCTTGATGAACTTCTATAACTGTAAGATTAGCTAGTAGGGTGCGTGCGGGGGGGACTCACAGCTGAAGAAAAAGGACAATACCAATAAACACTGTTTTTCACTCTGAAGCACTGTGTGTTGGTGTATATATTGTGTTTAAAAACATAGAGTCAGAATAATAAATGCTGTTGGCTATGTTGCCATGCAAGGCAAACTGACAGCATCTCTGGACAGTCCCATCCCCCCGACCCTTTTATACTCACCTTACCAGATATTTCTTGACACTCCTTGCTTCTCTACTGTTCTCCCAATAGCATCACATTCACTTCCTGTCACTTCTGGGTTTGGTGAGCATGTGACCTCATCCCCTGTAAAAGTGCTCAGGTCTAGTAGCCAATCACTAGACCTAATTACTATCAAATGACTGGGGCAGTGATATTACCACTCATTCTAATGGAGGCTGCAGTGGAAAAAGGAGCAGCGAGGGATCCCTGGTAAGGTGGCTATATGGGGTATGGGGTATGCCATTTCCAGAGACACTGCAACTTTGCCCTAGATTGGCACGGTGACTGTCTATTTAAGGATTTCTACCTCTCAGCATATACTGAATAAGTTCAGTCAGATTTAGAGGAAGCAGCTATTGTTCTGTTCTATATCTGAAGGTTTTGTTTTAGTATGGACATGTTCATTCAAATGCCTTTAATTTGGTAGGTCTGATAATCCTGTATGACTTCTATGAGGTGGAGAATTGTAGGATTCACTACATCCATAAACATTGTATATGTAAAAAGAGCAAAACCACAGGAAGAGTGCTTACTTTGTAGTTTAGAAGGTGAGGGTTTTCTCTAACTTGCCTAGCAGAATGGTAGAGTCATTTTGGCTCTGCTCTCTCAAATTTGAAAATCTGATATGCCTGGGTAGCAGGGCAAATGTTATGGAGCCCCCTGGCAGATGACATGGGTTCACCTGCGACACAGAGTCAAAGTGACAGCAGGTCATCACCAGAGCTACTAATGGTGGTGATGGACCGAAAACCCTAGTGGTCCCAATTCTCTTTGCTTCAAGCAGCCACCAGGTCACAGCCCCGAGGGGTGGCTGGAATAGAGAAAGCATGAACAGCCATAGTGAAAAGGCCACAAGCTGGCACGTGTGCAACACAAAGCAGATAAGCAGGACAGGCCATGTTCTTGGCTGCGCTTACACAGATCCTGGGGGCACTGTACCTTTGAACTTGTCTGTTCTTCACCATGCTGGATGCTGCACAACAGTTAGCATATACCAGGAGCGGTTTTCAAGAAGCCATAGATTTAAGTATCAAGATAATTGCAGGCCAGATAAGGAGTGCTGGAAAAACTCTCCTCACATGTCTCTATCTCTAAAATATGAACCCTTGCTCCTCTGAGCTATGTCCCTCGCTTGCAAATAGCACCACACCCCTAAACAGATCCATGCCATGAGGTTATGACTTAGAAAGGAGTCCTGGCAGCCAACCCTGAGCATATGTAGAAAAAAGGTGTGCTCGTTAGAGATCAGGGCACATCACTTACTCAAATATAAGTCAATTTTGTATATATCCAAGAACCTTCCATTGTAGTACCTCATTATAATTTTAAATATCTAAACATACATACTCAAATTTATTTTACCAATCATTTATAATTTTCTAAACTGGTGTTTACATTTTGAATTGGTGTTCTGAATTTTTTTCAATGGACAGAAATATCTTCTATGACGCACTCTGGATTGCCCTTGATCAGTTGGACAGATGGGGGTAAGCTTGATTACCTCAGTCTCTCAAGATGCCTCTGGACACCCTAAGAGAGGCGCTCTAGACCAATTATGTCATATTTAGCCTTAAACATTTTTTAGTAGTTGCACATTCTCATATTTTGCCTATGTTGTTATCCCATTAAACTGTATATAATTTACATTGATGTGAGTTGCCATGTGTCATGTTGATTTTTGAAGTAATCAACTTGTATGACAAAACTGAACTTTCTTTCTAACACTGCAATTGAACTAACTGGTGGAGCCACTTTTTAGTGAAAACAATATACATTCTGGTGCCCATGATATTTTTCTTGTGCAGCAACACAAACGCCTAGTACAAATGAGATGTTAGACTTCTATGATCTGCTTTATTGTATGGTGCCTTTTACACAAAGTTTCTCAGCAATATCACTTTGAGTTTCTCTTCTGGAATTGCAGGACATCTTGTGGTAATAAAGTAATAATGCAAGCATTTATTTTGTCTGCAGTGTATGCATTGCTACATGGATTTTGCATGCAAATTGCAGTTGGGAAAAATGTCATTTCTGTAACAATAAATACTTTGAGGGGAATTTATCAAAAGTGGAGCAGACAGAATCTGGAGCAGTTTCCCTTAGTAACCAATCAGCTTCTATCATTCATTTTGAAAGCGTAACTGGACAAACTGAAGATAGAAGCTGGTTACTATGGGCAACTGCTCCAGGTTCTGTCTGCTCCACTTTTGATAAATTCCCCTCTATACGTTTAGCTTTTCTAAAGTAGACATAAGTCTAACTCATTTAGGACAAATTTTAAATTAAAATTAAACCTATGGCACCTAATCCTTCATTTCACATAAGTGCAGTGTTTGTAAGATAACTGAAAAAAGTGTGGCATCAGTTCACTTTTGAACTTTACTTTTTTATGTGGACATGAAGATTAGTGTATTTTAAGAACAATATCACATTTTGTTTGCACTGTTTCAAATTTAGCGAAGGTGCTAAGTTTCTTCTTATTGCAATTATTTTTTTCTGATCTCACTAATGATTTTTACATACTCTTGGGTTCATTATTTCTTGCAATGTTTTCATACCATTTTTTCATTATCTCTATGTAGTCTGTAATATGTATAATTAAATTTGATATAACATTTTGATTTTCAGATTGAATAAATATTGTATAGATTAATTCATGTATCTTTACCACAATAAACACATATCTATGCATGTTCCATTTTACTATTCACTGCCTATTATATTTGCCTGTAGAAAAAAATCTGAAAAACATCATCATCATCACTGAGAAATGCAGGTGACTGTCTTACCTCCATGGTGAATTAGACAATATTTGCATAAATGTATGCACCCATTGATAACCTCAGTCCCTAGATTCCAAATTGCAGAAAAGTGAAAGTAGCATGTTTCCCTAAAGGCCCCCATAGACAGCTCAAAACTTGGCCTAGTCCTGCTGCATTGGCCAAAATTTGAGCTGTTAATGGCCCTACAAGCATGTTAAAAGTAACCCTGCCGCTCCATGTATACAGTGAGAGGGGAGAGCAGTCTTCTCCTCTCAGCTGTCACAGGGGTTCCAGCACAGTACTGCAATTGCTATCACACAGGGGCTTGTTATCTCCTGTGTGATAGCAATAAAGTTAAGTGGAAAATAAATGTCATAAAAAAATGATTATAGAAATAGAAATTTAAAAAAAAAATTAAATACAAAGGTGATTAAAAAGTAAATAAAAAATAAATAAAAAAAGTAAATGATAAGATAAATACAAATTTCAAAAAGTAAAAACATAAAAATAAAAAAAGTGATAAAAAAGTTTTAAAAAATTAAAGAAACAATAAAAAAATTAAACTAACCCTGCCATCTAATTTCCATTCTCCATTGATGGTTGGGGGGGTTGGCGGGGAGGGGAGCGCATTGTGGAACCTGGCCTTTGCAGAACCTGGCCTTTTGTGGAGAGCTGGCAAACAAGTCATGTGGCTAGACTAAGAAGTTTAATTTCTACTTACTGTAGATCTGTATTTAGCACCTCACTTCCACCTCTCCTTAAAGCGACACCAAACTCAGGTGTTCAATCTCAAAATGTATTCAAATTCCTTACCTATAACAAAAATGTCCCTTATTTGTGTATCACTCGGCTGTAGATTCTCAAATAATCTCTGAATTCATGCTGACACTGTCCTTCCTTCTGGAGGGTGTCTTCTTTAGTTCTCCATGGTCCATGTGTGCTTTATAAAGTAGCCAAAACTCCAAGCTCAAGCCCATGATGGACTACAATTTCAATACAAATTAGTAAATTAAATGTGAGATTATAGACCTTCATGGTAAGGAGCTTGGAGATGTGGCTACTTTACAACACACACAGGGACCATGGAAAACAAAAGTAGTCACTCCCCAAAAGGAAGGACAGTGCCAGCATGAATTCAGAGATGATATGAGGATCTACAGCCGAGTGGTACACAAATAAGGTACATTTTTGTTAATAGTTAGGGTACTTGAATGCATTTTTGAGGTTTAACTTCTGAGCTTAAGGTCACTTTAAGATCTATTAATTCTGAGTCCCTCTTGTTTAGTATCTCAAAAAGCACAAAACACAAATTTTCAGCCTGATAAACAGGGGACACACATTTTCGGAATGATAGATTAGCAATGGCAGCCCACTTTGTCACATTGTCCTGGTTTACATGCCAGATTTTCCCTCTTGTCTAGTTTCCATGTCAGATTTTCCCTTCTCTCCTAGGTGCATGGCCGTCAGCCTATGTGGATTCAAAGGGGTGCAATTGGAGAGTCATATGCTTGGAGATCAGTGTCTCTGGTTAGCAACCAGGGACGCTGATCTCTCTGAAAGTGGCCGGAGCCAGCCGTAAGGAGCACTTCAAGAGTATTTAGCTCAGCTGTTCTCCAGGAGATCCTCCAGCAAGCCTGCAACAATTTAGAGACAATTTTAATAGAGTTCCCCTTATCAAGGCATTTAGGAATGAAACATTAACTAGGATTATAAATCTGTTGCTATATGCACTAGAAATCAGGCATACAACAATTTAAAAGATGTTGATGATGCGACCAAATGGTAAATTCCCCGCCCAGTGTACATAATGCAAAAGTCTGCAACACACAGAGAGGCAAATTTATCAAAACTGAAGCAGAGAAAATTTAGAGCAGCTGTACATGGAAACCAATCTGCTTCTCTATTTTATTTTCAAATCTTGACTAAACAAACTGAAGAGAGAAGCTGATTGGTTGCCATGGGCAACTGCTCCAGATTTAGTCTGCTCCAGATTTGATAAATTCCCCGAGTATGCAGGGATGTGAAATGCAAAGACTGCAGAGGTCTGGATCCCATAACACAAAGAGTGTCGGAGTGCCGGGTTTAGTAGTACAAAATGTATAGATTGCTGGGTTTAAGAGTACATAATGCACAGAGTGCAGGGATCAGTGGTGTGTAATGGACAGAGTGCAGGGGTCAGCAGTGGGCAAACTCCCTCAATTACACACCACCACAAACAATACATTCCTCCAAGCACAGATTCCCTCTGTTCTGAATTCAATTTTTCTAACAGGCAGCCTAGCGGAAAGAGATCATTTTTTTGCATTGGTATTCCCTTCCAAAAACCATTTAGGGAAATGTCACCTCCACATGGTACCTACCATCTGACAGATGGCCCACATGGGACTTTTTTTGTGGCACCTACAGAACTCACTTTTAGTGACATGATGCAAGTGTTCTCCAGCATAGGAAACAGCACTTCTGGGCTGTAATACATCTTTGAATCAGAAGGAAATGAATGACGACAAACAAATGAGTATATCTCTATATATGTTCCCCTTTGTAGAGTATTTGGAATACAGCTCACTCTCCATTAGGGTTTTGAGTATCCCAGTATAATCAGGACATCACCTGATTATTAAACTCCATCATTGTGATTAGAGCTGCAGCTAACGATTATTTTAAAAATCGATTAGTTAGCCGATTATTAAGTTCGATTAATCGGTTAATCGGATAAACTATAAAATTTTAAAAAATGGCTCCAGTGATAGGACTACTAGTTTGTATTGAGGTTGTAGTCCATCACAGGAGCAAGCTTGGAGCGGTGGAAGTAAAGAAAAAAAGATAGTGGTGGTGTGCAATATAGTGAAATGGAAAGTGTAAAATTATACAGCAATCAATGCAGACTGGCACCGGCTATAGGGGACTACAAAACCAGCAAAAGCACATTATACAGCACAATGCAGAATACCGCCAGCTATAGAGGAATACAACAAATCCCAGCAATAGTACATTATAGCTGGCGGCATTCTGCTTTGCGCTGTATAAGGTACTATTGCTGGGTTTTGTAGTCCTCTATAGCTGGTGGTATTTAGCATTGTACCACTTTATAATGTATTATTGCTGGGATTTGTTGTAATCTTCTACAGCTGGTGGTATTCTGCATTGCGCTGTATAATGTAGTCCTCTATACAGCGCAATGCAGAATATCACCAGCTATAGAGGAGTACAACAAATCCCAGCAATACATTATACATACAGTGTATAATGTATTGCTGGGATTTGTATTCCGATGTATAATATACAGCACAATGTACCATCAGCTATAGAGAAATACAAATCCCATCAATACATTATAGAGCACCATGTGTGGGAAAGTGCAGTCTTCCAGCAACGTGCTTCTGAGATCGGACCTGTCTATCAGCAGCTGTCATCCCCCCACACCTGCTCCTCCTTACTACATCTCCCCGCGTCCCTGTGCCGATTGTGGATGGGCAGGAAATGTGAGGCGGGGAGGAGGTGCGGCGTGTGGAGCGTGGATGCGAGCGGGTCTGGCAGCGGCGAGCGTGAGGTGGGGAGGAGGTGCGGCGCACAGCGTGTGGAGCTGTGAACAGGGCCAACTGATCGGAAGCCGATTAATCGATTATTGAAAAAGTTGACAACTTTTTCAATAATCGATTATAATCGATTATGTCGATTAGTTGTTGCAGCCCTAATTGTGATGCATGCATCTTGCGTGACTGCATATAACATACAGATATGGACTGTTGACTATGAGCCTGAGGTAAGTTTGCAAATCATACCAGATATATTTTATTGCACTACATTACCAACAAAGATATAGTGGGTGGACATTTGTTCTAACAGGAGGATTGTCAACATTTAGTATGATTGTGGCCATATGCGCATTGGTATGGAAGTGCATTGTATCATGGAATGTTGCGCATTTTAGAGTTGGCACGTGTATCTTTACTACTAAGTGGAACTATTATCTATACTCTCATCACAAGGCAAGAGCATATTGTTTTACTTTGAATTCTGGGCTGTTCAGATGATATGCAATATTTAGCTAAATTGAAGGTGATTGAGGAGGACAGTTTGTCCTTATGTGGACAGGGATAACAATATAACATTCTGATACATCAGTGGTATGCTACTGGGATGGTGTTTTTAAATTTTATTTGATATAATTGTGTAAGAAAGAAATGTTTTTATGATGCATTTCTCCATCTTAATTTAGTTTTGGTTTTGGACAAAGGCCATGGCAGCTCTCTATTGATTTTGTTGTTGTTGTTTGTGTATGGATAGGTTTTGCTAAAACATAGCTGGATGGTCAGTAAACAAGTGCAAACATTTTAGATTTCTAGATATTAGCCATTTTCCAGTACATTAGCTGGAATTCAAGAACCGCCCAGGGACGACGTTGGCACACAGCAGGACTATTGCAAGTGGGTTAATAAAAAAGATGAGACTGTGTTGGTTTAAAACTATTTCTAGGTTAAAAATAGGCAACACATTAAAACCCATTACAGGCCATGAATCTAAGCTAAAATAAAGGCTCCATAATTGTTTTTGCAACTCTGGTGCGTGCGAAAATGTGTAATTAGGGTTTATGTATGTACGAGACATGACAGGTTATGTGTGCATCCAATAGCCATAAGAAGGCTACCAACCAATAAATGGGAAGCTGTCACATTGATGACAGCTTCCCAGTACATACATGCCCCACCCTGAGCACTGGCATCTCTCTCTGTATGTCAGACCAGTTTGTCTTAACCTCCCTGGCGGTATGATTATGTCAGGAATTTTGTACCAAAAGCGGTACAATTTTTTGCATGGAAATTTGTTGTTTCCATGCTATAGCCGAACAGTGTTCGGCTCACTTCACTTCTGATCGGTCATTCACTCGGCTGCCCTCGGCAGCATAGTGAATAGACCCCTAAAAGTCAGATGCCAGCTTTTAGTTTCATTTTTGGGCCGCGTACAGCAGAGGACGCCGCGGGATCGCAGGGACAAGGTGAGTGTCACTTTTCTTTGCAGCCCCGAGTCTGGCTCGGGGGTACCGCTCCTAGCATTGAAAATTCACCCCGAGCCAGACTCGGGATTACCGCCAGGGAGGTTAACTTCCTGTAGACTGGCCACTGTATTAAAATGGCTGGTACACTGGCGCATCGCTTTCTATCTTGCATAACAATAAAAATGACAAAGCATCACTGTGCTGCTTCACCTTTCACTGTGTAGTCACAGGCTGGATCAAAAATGACTTGGGCTCAGGGGAAGTGGGTAAAATGATACTGGCTATCAGACTGAGAACATCTACCGGCAGAAAAAAGTACTGTGGAGGAAATCTCCTGATTATTATAGATGAATATTGAGGCAATATTGCAGCAAAGCTGTATTTGTTATTTTATCTTTTGATGAATATTCATTTTTGCTTTGTTGTTTATGCCTGGAGCTCTGTTTTAACTGGGCACTTATCTTATGCTCTTATTACATTATCTGTTTATGAAGAAAAGGCTTTTTTTTTGCCCCTAGCATAAGCCTGTATGGAAGGAGGTATCAGAGGTAACTAACCATGGTTACTTTATTTTTCCAGTATTTCTGATAGGCCCACATTTTGTACTCCTTACACTAGGTCATGTTGAAAAATCAGGTGGAAGCAAACTTAAACCAACAGGTAAAGTGGTCAGTAACAAAAAAAACAATAGCAAGGTAAAGTCCAAAGTACCTAACCCTATACCTCAGGAAAAGGAATATGGGACAATGCAGTATGTGCGGACCAAACATTAACCAGTGAACAGATGGGAGGTGAAGGAAAATACCCACATTTTAGCTTTATATTTTTTGCCATTACAATGACCCACCACCAACCACCAAATAAACCAAAATAAATTCTAGTACGCCTTGAATTTACAGCAATGCCACATCTGTTTGCATTATTTGTTGTTAGTACCTGTAGTAGGGCCCAGAAACAATAATGTGCATTTTGCTGCTTATCCTATCTAAAATACACTGAGGCTAAAACTAACACAAAATCAAAAAGCTTTTTTTATTTTTTTTTTGTAATCCTACCTGGATTAAAAAAGGCCCTGATCTAACTATTTCATCTTTACTTATTGATCTTTTTACACAGGCTTTTTTGCTTTACATTCTTCTGCTCAAGGGAGGGGTAGAATATACATTGTATCTCTTGCTCTTTACAGAAGAGAAAGTGATGGGGAGGGTTCTACAGCTAGTGATCACTGTAATAGCCAATCATATGCTACCTCTGTGATCATGTGATCAGGAGTGAAGAATGAAAAAGAAGTTCCCCTCAATTCTAGACCTGTGCAATTCGTTTTTTTCTGAATAGAAATTTGTACGAATGTTCAGAAATTTGGATGCATATCAAAACAAAAATATAACGAATCTGAGCGTATCCAAACTTCTAACTTATAACAAACATTTCGGATGCATCCTGGAAAAGCACCTTGTCCCCATGGCAATGAGGACAAGGGCCTCTTCCCCGCAACCCTGGCCCGTGGTTGTGGGGGTCTGTGGGAAGGGGGGCTTATTTGCATCTGGGTGCCCGTTTCATAAAGGGGGCACCCAGATGCTGTCCCCCCATTGTGAAGGTGTAAGTAAGGGGTGGTTGTTACCCCTACTCACACAGCATCTTTGAAAACATTCCTTTAATTGAACAAAAAACACAAACACAGTTTTTGACAATTCTTTTATTTTAAAATCCTGAGGTCGTCAGGATCGGCAGACCAAGCCGATCCTGACGACCACCGCTACAAAATGACCTCTTCGGGCAGAATGTAAACAAATGGGCAGAATGATACATTACATCACGGGACTTGTTCCTCCTATTTGTTGACATTGGGGACCAGAGACCTGTCATATAATAAAACAACTCTGTTCCCGAATAGCAAAAGAGGACTTGTCAAAAACTGTGTTGGTGTTTTTGCTCAATAAAAGGATTTTTTTCAAAGTTGTTGTGTGTTTATTTACATTTTACTTAACTCTTTGGTGAATTAATTTTGGGTAACAACTACCCCTTACTCATTCTCAAGGGGAGCGGCATCTGGGTGCCCACTTTATATTTTTCTGCCATTGACACCAATGTGGGGTTAAAATATTCACTGCCACCACTAAGGTGGTGTTAAAAACATTACTACCTACTACTTATTGCAGCCACTAATTCCAATGTTGGGTTTATACTACAATCACTGATACTAATGTGGGTTTTTTTGTTTTTTTTTACTGAAGTCACTGACACCAATGTGAGGTTTATTACTGCGGTCACTGATCCCAATGTGGGGTTTAATATTGCAGTTACTGTCTGACATTAATTTAGGGTTTATTATTGTGGTCACTGACACCAATCTGGGCCAGGAATGCGGAGGGGTGAGGGCCTTGTCCACATCAACAAGAAGACAAGAGGTTTTGCCATTACATGGTGTCTTGCCAGGGGGCTCGTTGCCTGATATGGTTAAGGAGGAGGGGGGTGCACACTCACTGCCCAAGAAGTATAATAAACATATAGAGAAAAAGTCCATGAAGGCATGAATATGCTGATAAAACAGAAAAAAATAGTAAAAATAAATAAAGCTCATCCTCCTAGGACATTGAGGCCTTGCAGTTATACGGGGGCTGTAACAGACTCACCTTGCCACGCTTTGAGAATGGGGTCCGGCGCTGCCCTCTCCCATGGCGTCACACTGCTCATCCTCCCCCCTGCTGACTGTCAGCTTAAAGAGCGAGATTTGAAGTTGCTCAGTGTCCTGGTAATATTGTGGATGCTGAGCAATCGCTCCACTCCACCTGCTCTCCATGCTGAACAGACTTCCACACACCTGTGCCTTGTAGTCCTTTCTTGCAGCCTCAGTAGCTGTGCTCTGCATCCTGACTTACAGACATTGTGTGTTTAACCTGCTTTCCAAGCCTGCAGCCACTGTGATTATAGCTTGTCATCCTGGACTCCCACTCTGGATTAACCACTTGTTACTGGACTCTCTGATTTCAGCGAATCACCTGCAGCCTTCCTCGGTATGCATGCTCTCAAGGACTTAACGCCTCACAGTCACCTGATACCTGAATCTCTAATGCAGCAAAACGCAAGTATAGTTCTATGTATCCGCTTACTTGCATGTTGAATTCACATAGTATCGGTTACCCAATACCGCTGAGAGGCTTATCACAGTGGCTCATGTTAAAAATACAAAGCTGTATCATATATGTGGGACTACTTCCTGTATAGCAATATAGTAACTCTTAGACTGCTTCTCATGGAATATATTACATTACCTGTATGAAGTAATACAGTTTCCAACATATATCTACTTATGGGACTTCCTCCAGCACATGCGTTTCTAAAGTGTGATGGATCTAATGCATGTCACCCTGTTTATTTAATTGATAACTTCTTTGAAATTGATTAAACAGTACTGTATGATGTAATACAGATTACCTGTTACCATTGTTCCAGTTTAAACTTACCCAAAGTCATTGCATCACCCGCATACAGTAGTATAGACTTCTGCTATATTTAATTGGGAATCACCCTCTACTCCCTAAAACCTGTGGTTTCCCAGAAGATGTCTGCTTCCATAGATTGTGCATCCATGTCCGCAGCTGTGATCCATAACAGGTAGAAATCGATCCCCTTGCTAGCATTAAAGGGGCTGGCTTAACCAATCCTTGTTTGCCTTGAGTCTAAACCTCCCAAAGATGGCAGTATAACTCAATTATCTTAAAGAATATTTCCTTTTCACAGCCAAACTGGGATATCACCTATTTTTTATTCGTTACATGGTCCCATTTACTTTGCATACACTAAAGAGAATATTTAAAAAAAATGCTTCTTGCAGTTTAAATTGCATTTACTTCGGTTAGGGTGTATTGGCTTCTTGAGGGTTAACATTTCTACTTTCTTCTCCTTCTCTGTAGTGTTAGGAGGGGTTGGGAGGGGTGAGGGGTTTGTTCACTATAATTTTTAAAGTAGATTTGAACACTGCCTGCCCTAACAAAGGGGTAAAGGATTACAACCCTAGCCTGTGCATTGCATGTGAATGCAGTTAGATAACGGTAAAGGTGCTGAGAAAACTCTGGATTCAGAAATGTTGCCTGCTGCAAAATAACACCTAAAAGGTAAGACACATTTAATTTTTCTTCATGCGGTGTGAATGAGAACACACAACAAACACATAGTGGGGTTTTCTCAAATCTAACTACAAAAGTGGAAATACACTTTAAGAATATATACATTTCAGTGGCTCTTAATGAACCAAAAACATTAAAATTAAATGGGCCAAAATCTGATCAAGCAAGTGCAGGCAGAAAAGCCTTTTTACTGATCCTAATTGCAGCTCATTTTCTGTGGATATTTGGTATGTCCATCAGTATCAAGAATCCTGGTTATCAAAATACAGGGTATTCTACACTGACAAAAGGGATACTCAGATCCATGTATGTAATAACATTGTACAAAAGTAAAAATAATGTTTTTTTTTATTACTGATGTTTAATATACAGCTTTAATATGTTAAGAAACACAAACAAGATTTTTTTTCCTATATTCGATTTACAAATTACATTTCTGGACAGGGAAACATGTATCCAATTTAATATACATTAAGGGATGCAATGGTTCTCCAGCAGCTTTGAAACTTGGCAAGAAAAGTTCTAAAGAATTTAAGTGCAGCAATAAGATAAAAGAGAGAGTAAAAAATAAAATCAATATGATTTTCCGGCCAAGATGTACAAAAAGTTAAGAATAAAAAAACAAAAAGAATGTCTGCTCCACAGGGCAAACGAGAGGTTATAAAGTCATTGAACAATATTTCCAAAGAACAGTATAACAGTGTGAAAAGGTCCATAGGAAATTGCCCTACAAGATATTTGCACCAAAATATAACAAAAAAAAAGTTCTCATCTCAATAGTTCTGATACAGTATTCAATGTGCTGCATCGTCAAAAAAAGTGTTATAAAATGCTCCCACCTCTAATAAAATGGCAAGTTAATAAAGCAATAGTACAAAATAATAATAACCAGCTCAGTAACATCATTGCTTTTGGCTATGTAAGATCAGACTATATACTTGGGTGGTTTATTCCGTTAGCGAAAATGTGTGCTTTTTGGTCTGGAAATCTGATGCAGAGTAACATCCAACATTATATTCCACTTGCAGATAAAAGAACTACTGTTGTTTCCCACAAAACTGTCATTAGAGGTTATATTCCACCTTCATCTCAAGTAACATACACATCTTCCTTGCTTTCATACAGTGCAGAGTATATGGGCTGAGAAATTGGAGCCAAAGTCCGTTCTACTCCAGTTCACTGTCGTCTCTATCTGAGTTTAATGCTGTACAGTAGTTGGGTTTATCTGATGGTATGTAGCCAGGCAGACACACACATTTGTATGAGCCCTCTGTGTTAATACACTTTGCATTCTTGCACAGTGACATCCTGCTGTTTAGCTCATTGCACTCATTGACATCTAAAAGAGAAAATATCAGGTTAAGCCATTAGCTGCATAAAGACTTTTTCTTCTTTACTGAAGGACCTCATATTTTTACAGTCAAATACAAACACATGTCCTTCACATAAATGTTACATTTCAATTTTTATATATTGGGTAAAGATATTTAAACATTTGTGGTTCATTAAAATTAAAACTACAGTGTTTTTTGTTTGTTTGGTTTTTTTTTGGGGGGGGGGAGCGGAGGGAGTT
>NW_017306368.1:1251190-1281383 GCF_000935625.1 Nanorana parkeri | reverse complement strand
CTTGTCAGAAAAACAATTATTCATTTTTATTTTTCTGCGATTTGCCATTTCAAATAACAATTAATTACATCACAGGCACCTTCCAGGTATGTTTAAAAAAAATATATAGTGAAAATAAACTATATTATTATTAGGTTTACCCAAGAGAGTCCCCGTGCTCCCCTTCTGAAATCTTTCTTCAATGCAAAAGTCCGAAGGCTCTGACTGTAAGAGCATTTGTTCCTTCCTCAGACTATCTTTAGTGTTTCTTTTGTACTGTATTGTAACCTTTTAACAAGATGGTCAAACAACCTTCCTTTGATTCAGAGCAAGGATTGGCAACCCTGGTCACATGACAAAATGGGCTGTCAGCTCCAGAGGCTGTCAATTACTTAACCTGATATACTTTTCTGAATGATCCACGCAAATAATTAAACTGCTGCGCAAAGAGTGGTAGTCCCTCTTTCGAACAATCAGGAACAAACTGCCCAGCACTAAATTGAAATAAATAAATACAATATTAGAAAAGTCCTTTAAAAATTCCTAAAACTATTCAGTGATCCAAATTATGCCACAAATCACTCAACCAACTTGTGCAAAAGTCCCAGTAAGTTTGTGCAAATGATACAAACAGAGCAAGTGGGTGGATACACGCTGAGTTCATCTACTAGACACCAGGAAGAGAAGGATTGCTCTGTGCGAGTGGCTGAACAAACATTTGCTATAGGAGTACTATTGGATCCTATGTAAACCCGCTGGCAGTGGCTCTAGGAAGGCATGTATTGTTACAAGCAATTGCTACAGAAACGTTTGTGAGTGTTTTTAATCTTTTGAAATAAATAAATTGGTTTTATGGTATTATGCTACGGATGTTTTTTAATACTTTTCCATGAGCATTGGTGAATGGAGAAAAGGAGGTGAAGGGGAATACTGACGGTTTAACATCCTAGCAGATGGCTGGATGGATTGTTATCTAACTGAGTGCTGTAAGACCATTTCTATCTGAATGGTCCACCTCAGCTGGTGAGTGCAGTCTGTGGCCCCACACCAATGGGAAGAGTGATCACCTGATTGCACCGTTTGCACAAATTTTGTGGGGATACTTGCACTTGTTGCATTGTATGCACAAATTTACTGGGACTTTTGCACAAATTGGTTGAGAGATTTATGGCATAGTTTGGATCACTGAATACATTTATGAACTTTTAATGGACTTTTTTAATATTTTATTTATTTATTTTTATTTATCTATTTATTATTATTTAAATATAGTGCTGGGCAGCCCGTTCATAATTCCTTAACTTGGTCCACCCACCTCCCTGACATAAGTGAAAGTAGGATGGCAGCTGAGAGTATCAGCACACTGTGCTGAGAATGCCCACCCACTTGCCTGCACACACACACGCCCGCCCTGCCACCCACCCACATGCATAATAGCCAGCTATCCAGGAAACCTGCATGCCCAACAGCAAGCCTGCCTGCCCGTCCGCATGCATACCAGCCAGCCAGGAAGCCTGCACAAAGATGTACTCTCATCTTAATTGTTTTGCAATTAGCATTATCATTGGTCCATCCAAAGGTGGGCAGTGTGTAAAAGCTACACTGACATTAATCCTAAGTGACATTAATCCTAAGTGCAGCATAAATCCCCTGATGGATTTATGCTGCATTGACACCGATCCTGTTATTTTTTTTGATGCACTGCCACCAATCCTGCGTGTATCATGCTGCACTGCCACCCATACTGGGGGTATTTTGCTGCACTGAAACCAACCCTGGGCGTTTTATTGTGTCTGTTTGACTGTTATGTGTTATTGCTGAAATTAAGCAATATACTGTGAGTACAAGACCTATAGCATATGTGTGTGGTGTATATGTGAGTAGGCTCAGACTCTATTAAGCCATGCTGAAAATTCACCATAATTTTGCCATGCCCACTTTTTTGCAATAGAGTATGTCCTCATCTCCCCCAGGTGTCCCTCCTTCTAAAGTTCCGAAGCTCGGAAGCATGGTGGGTGTCTGGAAGGTTGTGGGGCCCCTCTGGTCCTTAACATTTTTACAAACATTTTTTGGCACACTAGACTCAAAAGATTGCCTACTCCGAATTGATTGCCATGGCACACCAATTTTAGGTCATATCTATGGTTCTAATATGATATAATAACATGCTAGTATGATGGGAACATACTGCGTCTACTGTACATTGTATCATCATGCAGCTTGCTCTTAGTTTTAAACAAAGAGAGCACTGTTATGATAAAAAATAACTAACATTGCTCATTTAATGATTGCAATTGATGATAGGTCCCATGACCAATCCCGCTAGCTATTTTACCTCTATATGTCAGCCAGCTTCTAAAAAACTGTCAGATGATAGTGGGCCACACATGGGCATTGAACGACTCTTCTATATACTTTAAAAATGCGTAGGCATGTTGGAAGTAATAATATTTTTTTCTATAAACAATGATAAGAAAATGTAGTGGTAAAGCATGTACATGAGCAAGAAGTTGTAGAATGAAAGAGCTTGTTTTCTAGCCTTTATAAATAAACAAGTAAAGATTGAATGTATTTGGTAAGGAATTAGTAAAGTTTATTAAAGTACATATTATTAACAGAACTGACTCATTTTTTAAAATATCTTCCACAGCCTTTCATTTAAAAAAAATAAAAATACTTCCTCAGGTTTGTTTAATTTGTGATTTACAATTTGCTGAATCTTGTTATGATAAATTTACCGTCACAAGCAGAAGCACCCCATAAACGCACCAGATGCATCCCTTGGGGACCACCGCTAGCTGAGGGCCTGTGATGAAGCTTAAATGCCATTATATTTGTATGTTTTTCTTACCAACACAGGTCATTTTCATGATATCCAGGTGGTATCCATCAAAGCAATCGCATGTGTATCCTTCCTGTACTCGTACACATCTACCATTTTCACATCCGTTCAAGATGCCACACTCCTCCGCCTGTAGCTCCTCATACTGCCCACCTCCCAAACCTGCAAAGATAATATATAAGACTCACTCTAAATTCAATTGTTCTGAGAATGCTAAAGAAATAAGAATTAAAAATGTAGAGAGAACATTGCTGATAGTATATGTTTATTACCATTAACCTGTACACCAGTAATTCTCAATACTTTATACACATAACGCTTTTATATATGTTATATATATTACGTTGTGCATTACAAACCATCAAATAATACAGTTTACAGCAAATGTATGGTGACATTTTTTTGTTTGTAGCTTGTTATGTTGAAAATTCGGAAAGTAGCAGCACCGTTTTAAGTGGTTTAAAATGCAAATGAACATAAAACAGAACTCCTGCACACCATAATAAATAAACTATATAAAAAACAAGCATTTAAACAGAATCATATTCAAGTCAGTGTAACTCTATATTTTTACTATAAAAAGTATATAAAAAACATTCCAAGTATATAAAATTGTGCAAAACAATGTGACATAGGACACTATAGATCAATATTTTCATCTAAGAAGAGCAGCCACACTTATCGTGAAAGCTCTATATATTACACTCAAAAGCAAAACAGTTGTAAGCAAAGGCAAAAGAGGAGATGTTAGGTGCAAAACTGAGCCAACTGGTATCTAAGAAATAGATAAATGGGCTAATCTAGTGAATCATATCATCAAAACATGGTTCATTTCTGAATTTGCAAGATATGGTACCTCCATGACCCAGAATTTACATCTTCAATAAAAATAAATAGTGTGACACATTTGGCCACGAGCGTACTTATACTGGAAAAATGTAACCATTATCACATATATTAATAGCAAGGACTAAATGCAATGTGATCATTGTTCATCAAACATTTCCTGGGATAAAACACCAATTTATGGCACAGTCCCAAATTAACAGTTGCCACACCGTTAGGCCGCATTCAAACCTACGAGTTAGCGTTTTTGTGCATATTAGCGTGCATTTTCATCTAGCTTGCTTTCGCACATTGTGCAACATTTTTGCATGTGTTAGACACACACATGAAGATGCGCATTTTAGCTGACAGATTAAGAAATATTGCGATCAATGGACAAACGTGCACAAAACCGTGCACAGAAATGTCCATAACACCTGTGTTGCGTGTTTACAGGTGTTTCCATTGAAGTCTATGGAGACAAACGCGCTGTAATCTGCCAAAAAGACGCTCATGTACCCTTTCTAGTGTTCGGTGTTTAGCAGCTTGCGACAAAACGCTCAGGTGTGAATAAGGGGCATTAAAATGAATGTGATTTCTTGTGTTGAGAGTTTTGTTGCGCTTATCTTTGAGTGTCAAAACGCCTAGATGTGAACAGGGCCTTAATTTTATGATATTAATAGGGTTATTCACTAAACAGCCGAAGGATCCAGCCGTAGCTTCAGCTGATCCTTTGACTCTCTTCAGCCGCGGAAGCCCTTCAGTTCAGTCAAACCAAAGGGCTGCTGTACGGGCTATTCACTATAGCCCAAACAGTAGCCGAAGGCGACCGAGCGGCTCAGCTGAGTCGAAGGCATATGCTTCGGCTCGACTGAGCGGAGGTGACAGCCAAAGCAGGGTGAACGGCCTGCCGAAGACCGGCTGTTCGCCACGCAAATGACAGCTGGGCAGAGCCAGCCGAGATGTCCCGGCTGGCTCCGCCAAGTTGTAATGACAGATCAGCGCCCCTAAATTACCTGGGGATGCTGATCTGTCATTAAAAAATAACAACTGGGCAGAGCCGGCCGTGGCGTCACTCGGCCGGCTGTGACGTCACTCGGCCGGCCGTGAAGACTCTAGCAGGTGCCGGCCAATAGAAAACAGGTGGGTGGGGCTAGCTTTCACTGCTAGCTCCGCCCATTTGTTTGGTTTTTGTTTATTTTTCTTTACATTTTTTTAAATTCTTCCTGGTTTTTTTACAGTTTTAAAGTCATTTTGCAATTTCATTTTCACTGATTTTCTATTCTGCTCGGTACCACAGAGGTACCGAGCAGAATAGCCGAATATTCAGAATACAATAGCAGAATATTCACTCACTGCCATTCGGCCCCTATGAGAATAGGGCGAACGGCAGCGAGTGAGCTGCTGGAGTTTTGGCTCAGCCAATGCAGATGTTGCATCGGAACAGTCGAAGTCCTTCTGCACTTCGGCTCAGCCGAACATGCAGTGCATGTTCAGCTGACCGAAGGCAGCCGATGTACGGCCGAATTTAGGCGATGTACGGCTGAATTCAGCCATAAAAGGCTGAAGTAAATAGCCGAACAGCGCTCACTTCACTTTGGCTCGG
Organism: Nanorana parkeri; assembly: GCF_000935625.1. Lineage (NCBI taxonomy): Eukaryota > Metazoa > Chordata > Amphibia > Anura > Dicroglossidae > Nanorana > Nanorana parkeri. Next base: position 1,276,131 of record NW_017306368.1, on the reverse strand, counting down.
TTATTCACTTGGCTGCATTCGGCAGCTTAGTGAATAACCCTGTAAGTACATTACTTTTAGTTCGCTGTTGTACTAAGTAAAATACGGTAGTCTCAACTTGTTTACCTGTATGAACTCAAATTAGAATACTGCACTAGACCTTTATCAATCAAGGGTGCAGTATAATACATAGAATCCTATGTATTTAACTGTTCAGGTACTAGCTATGGCTGTTTTTGAAGAGTGTAATAACCTGTGGAAAATATGATTTCAGGTTTTGGGGTTTAACAAGAAAGGTGAAACGACATATTACTTAGTGCAGTATAAAGCTAGACTGCAACTTCTAGTTTCACTGCTGGAGGATTCTGCTGCCAACAGTAAATTTAGCTGAAAAGCACACGTGTCATAAGTTACATCTGAACCCCAGCAAAGTTATACTTCCACAACTCCCCTGTCTGTATTGCGACACTGAATTCATGTCAAAGTCATTACACACTCCCCAAGGACAACCCCTTCCTGTAGACACATTTCATTCATGTGCCAGAATTATATTCCCATATGTTCCAGCTAAGCTAAACGTCTTACTTTATTGCGCTGTGGCTAGTGTAGAATCTTGCACCTCCTCTTTAAACATCAGGAAAAAGTCTATTCTCACAGCAAGAAGTAACAGTTCACATAGAAGACAATTTAACACGACTCCACATTATTGCAAATGCTGCAGTGAAAGACACGCAGGGGAGGTTGCAGATCTAGCATCTTATCTCCAAACATCAGTGAATTATTTATTATCCTGCCAAATCTGTGTTGCATATGATACATTCATAGCTACAGTACACCTGGCTCCCCTGCCTCATTTACCCTGGGTGGCAAGCATCACTATATTGTTGGGAGTGCACAAATATTAAAGAGTCTATTACATTGCTAATTTGCTGCATGTAAAAAAATAAAACTGATGGCTGGGGATCTTTATGTTCAATAAGGTACAACCCATTCTAATGTCCCCACTTCTTCTGATCTACACAGTCTTCCTCTCTGTGCCCCCCACCCACTCTCAAGCCACCTCTCTCCATTTTCTCCTCTGCACTTGTTCATCCATCTCTTCTGTGCTTACATACTATCTCTGCTCACACCTTCTTCAACATTTGTATTTGGATCCCTTTTGTGTTCATATTCTATTCCTACAGTGCATTTCACACTATTATCCTGTTTTGGGCATTACCTATAGTTCTTTTCCTTTCCCCCTACTATTTGTACTTAGCCTCAGCTCTCCTCCTACACTACACCAGCTTTCCAATCCCTGCTCCCCTGCTAACACAAGTCCATACCCTAAACCAGAGATTGACATCACTTCTGGAGAAGCTGCAAAGCAGAATTTTCTGGAAATGTTGTCTACAGACAATAACCCAGTGGGATCTGAAATGGTGCCCTTTCTACCTATCATAGGGCAGCTAGGCCATGCTAAAAAGGTGTTTCCTATAAAGAACAGGAGGAATCAATGTTCATCAAAATCTCAGGACACCTCTAGGGTTACTGCACATTGTTCAAACCTGTAATTTTTTTTTACTTTTTAAAATTATCACAGAGATATACAGTTAGATTGCTTTTCTGTTCATCTATGCCTCCTTAAGACCACAATCACAATACAAATTAGTAAACAAAACTTGAGACTGTAATCCATCACAGGAGCGAGCTTGGAGCAGTGGCTACTTTACAACATACACAGGGACCATAGGGAACAAAAGTAGACACCCTCCAGAAGGAAAGACAGTGTCAGCACCAATTCAGAGATGATTTGAGGATCTACAGCCGAGTGACACACAAAAAATATAAATTTTTGTTAATAGTTAAGGTACTTAAATGCATTTTTATAATTGAATTGCTGAGTTTAGTGTCACTTTAACTTTACATGTTCTATCATCTAATGTACAGACAGTTTTCACTAATGGCACATGACTGCAGCCAGTCTGTAACCAGCAAATAATGATAACATAGCTCATGCCTCTTCTCATTTACTTACGCTCCTGCAGGTTAAAAGGATCAGGCTGTGGCACATAGTGGTCTGAAAAGTGAAGGGCATCTTCCCCATAAGGCTGTCTAAACCTTGGCACTCGAAGGTTACATAGCTGTGCATAATCATCTGCATATAAAGAAGAAAAACAAAGTTATAACGTTGACCTAGATAGCAGGGACAAAAAGTTCAAGACCTAATAAAACCTCCATTATCTAGAACATAGCATCACTTGGCTTTGTAATGAAAAGGTGGGTAGAGAGTCATGACTGATTCAGACACAAGGGACAAAAATGTTTAGGATCTCTTAATAAAAAAAAATGATCTAGAACATAGTTGGCTTTGTAATGAAAGGGTGGGTGGAGAGTCTGAGCTGATATCTTTGTCAGCAAGTTGTCACAACTGTGCTGTATTTGAAATGCACTGTAAGAAGACACAATTATCAAACATGATAAAAGTAGAAAATGTTACAAACACTTTTTGATAGCGAGGATATTGAAATCTGTTAAATGTATGTTTATGTGCCTAAAAAAAGACCAGCACATTCTATTATGCAACCAGTATGTAAAAGATTTAAAATGAAAACAACTGGACTACTATTAATTACTCTTAATGGTTTACCACTCGTTCAAATGGCTTATTCAACTCATCTAATTGCAGGGAATTCCACAGCAATACACCCTCAAGAGTAGTCCATTTACCATAATCCAATTATCATAATAGTATTCAAAGATTTGGGCATCCCCCCAGAAAAGTGCCCTTTAAAAAGTGTCCCCTGTTCTTTAGGTGTAATGAATGTTGACCTACAATATGAAGTTTGTCCTCATGCGCTGGGCCATGGGTTTGTTGTTTTTCCCTATATAGTTCTGTGCAATCTTTACTCTTTTGGACTGCATATACCGCATTGCCTTGTTTATGCACTGGATCTTAAAGGAGAACTTTTCTCCGTAGTTCTCCTAAGGGTAACGGGAGGACACAAACTAGCGTCCTCCCGTGACCCAAAGCTCAGTATACCGCGAGTTACAGCTCGCGGTATACTGAGACGCCGCAGACGGGACGGATCCCGACATTACTGTCGAGATCCACCCAGCTGCGTGATTGACAGCTGGCTCTGCCTGTCTAGAGGCAGAGCCAGCTGTACCCGCCCTCTCCCCCGTCCGTTCCACTAGTCAGCGCTGGAGAATCAGACAGGGGAGGGGGGAATCCCTGCAGTGAGCCGTGAGTGACAGTCACGGCTCTCTGCAGGGATAGATCGAGAAGTGAGCGAGCGATGGTATGTGTTCGCTCACTTCCCGATCTATTGAGCCGACCTGTGACAGTTTCATTGTCACAGGTCGGCTAGAACTATGAGGCTGAGTGATTTTCACTCGCCTCATAGTTCTCCTTTAAATAAGCTGTTGCCTAAGTATGTTATGGTGTTTGAAAAACATGTGATGTTTGTTGACACTCGAGCCAAATATGGGATAATTATGTTATTCCAGCTGTTTTGCTTCTTCCTTCTGTCTATTGGTCTGGTGATTCATTCATTCTGGTTTGCCATAGGTTTTCAAAGCTTCTTTAAGGTGTTTATACTCCTTGGTCCCTGAACTTGGTGTTAGTTGTCACCATCCTGGCCCAAAATGAAAGGATTTAATTAGATGAATTGCCACTTAGAGGAGAGGTAACACTTTTCAAGAATAACCAAGCAAGTCTGGCGGTTTTCAATTTACTGCCACTGAATATCCCATGGCTTGGATGACTAAAAAAACCTTAGTACACAAACACAAGAAGCATCTGGAGAAATCAACCGCTACTTTTGTATTACACAGTGGAAGCATCTCTTTCGTCCAGGATTTACACTTTGAAGAGAAGTGAGTCACTATGGTAAGAAATATAAATAAAGAAGGAAATTTTGTGGCATCTGAAATCTAAGAGTTAAGTAGCAAACAAAAAAGATGGTAATTATGGCATTAACCACTGGCCACAAGTGAAAGATATACATTTAATGGTTGTCAGAGGTCAAACTTAACTATGAAAGTCAAGGTGATAGAATGTCTGCTTTTGCTCTCCTTAACTGCGCCAATAGTACATAATATAATACTATTCTACTACCTGGTTCCAATTTATGTAACCTGCTTCCTATATATATATGACCTATATATATACAGGTGAAACTCGAATAATTAGAATACCATGCAAAAGTAATGGCAGTAATTGCTGCAAAAGGGGCCCAAACCAAGTACTGAGTACATATGCATGCTTGTACTTTTCAGAGGTCCGATATTGTTCTATGTACAATCCTTGTTTTATTGATTGCATGTAATATTCTCATTTTCTGAGATTGTGGATTTGGGGTTCTTGGGGTTTTCATGAGCTGTGAGCCATAATCATCACAATTATGACAAATCACGGCTTGAATTATCTTGCTTTGCATGTAATGAGTCTATCTCATATATTAGTTTCACCTTTTAAGTTGCATTAGTGAAATAAATGAACTTTGCACGATATTCTAATTATTCGAGTTTCACCTGTATGACCACTTTAAACACTGCTGTTATTGAGGTAGTGCTGGTGATATTATAAATAGATTGCAATGTAACACTTTTAATGATGTACAAAGTACCACTAAAAGGTCATCTCTACTAGATAGCACTGCATATTCTACAGCGCCATTTGTAGGCTACACCTGGAAGACATTATTAATCACTGAATGCTGATGCTGCTTTGATGGATGGAAGTCATCACACTCTGCATGTTCTATCCTTAGATGAGGTCAGAATGTAGAGCAGTGTAGCTGTGCTCTAAAAAAGTGGAAAGAAAAAAAAGATGATCTGCCCAATGCTGTAACCACTGATAGCCAATCTGTTTATTGTGGTGAATGTAAAGTCTAATACAAATACAGTATTTACATGCATCCTATTATGGGCTCGGATGAAAGCAGGTAGGTGGCCTAGGATTAATGAAACCAGATTGGTTAACCTAACAAAACTGAAAAGTTTTTTTTTAGCAGAATAGAAGAGATGCATAATGCACATAATCCAGAGTGTTAACAAAAATACTAGATTATAGGAGCAGTTTTGCTGCCTATATTACCATGGACCTATACTCAAATGTTAACCTAATGCTATGTTAAAAGTATCACTGGGGTAGATATATACAGTAACAGAAAATGTAACAGAGGGGCTAAATCTTTCCTTTTCTAGAGAAAGTTATGCTACATTTTATCGTCAGACCAGGTGAGGGCTGTTAACCATGTTATTAGCATTTAAGTAACCCCGGAGGAACATTTTGTCACTCTATATTTATCCGGTATATGAATACTGTTGATTGGGGTTCCCTTTTAAGGGAAGTTGGTGCAAGGAATTTTTAGCAGAAAAAGATCTAGTGTGGCTTCTGTGCATGTAAACCTGATTTCTACATGTATAAAAAAGTTTCAAGAGCCATCTGTCAGAATCTTACTTCTCAGCATCAGTTGAACCCTTTCTGCTAACATGGGACACGCTTGCTGACAGAGCAAGGAGACAAGAAGGACATATCAAAGGTAGAGTGAGCATTGGCTGCCAACCACCTCATATAGTGACTTTTTACTTTTTTGCAAATTAAGAATAGGTCCTTCTTCTAGTCATAGAAACAGATTTTGGCAGGAGATAATAGAAATCACCTCAAAATTTTGCTTTCAATAACATGCTTGTAGACCATAGATGACAGACTCTCGCTTTGTCTCTTTTTGGCCGGATCAGACAACAATCTAATATCTACAGAGTAGCCTGTGAGCATTCCTGTTGGATAAGGTGAACGTGTAGGTTTCATTCCATATAAGCCAATCTTGGGTTTGTTTGCACACTCCTCCAGTCCCACCTCCACTAGCTTAAAACATATGTCAAGGTAAAATACAAAGCCATATGCAGTATGTCTGTATCTCTCTGCAATACATGCACATTTCCCAGTGCTTTATCCCTTTAGAGATCCTGCAAACACAGAACAATACCTGTTGATCTGCCAGAAATGTAATCGGCTCCTTAGTCCTGTTGTGGGCTGACAACACACAGTTTTTTGTAAACTAACTGTTGTCAGCCCTCCCAGCGCATTTTCCTACTGCTGAACCACTCTCAGACCTCTACAACATAAAGGCTAATCCATGATAACTAGAAATGCAAAATAGCTTTTTATAAGATAACACTGGAAGTCTGCACAAGACCGCTCTGAATTTTTGACAAGATCAGCAGGGTTTTTTTGCATTTATCAAACAAATAGAACAAAATGTTTCCAATGGTATATTTAACAAACCATTGTTAGGGTTTACATATGTTTTAACAGAAGCATTTGTTCAACGAACACAAAAGCTGTGTCTGCAGATACCAGGAGACTGTAATATCATGTGTATTTGTCCATCAACACTGAAGTTTATGACCTGAGTCTATGACCTGCTTCACAGCAGTGTTTTTCCTTTTCTCCACCTTTAATAGTCAGCACCACTGTCTATAGATCTGCTGTTAGCAAAGAAAGACTCCTAGAGGCTAAAAATATTTTAAATGAGAATGGAAAAAGCAACAAGAGATCCACAGCTATTCTTCTATTAGGAATCAAAAGGTAAATTTACAGCAAAGCTAATTTTGAGGCAAGACCCGGAAAAGACAATTTATAGCCTGTTTTCCAGATGGCTGCAACTTTGTTCAGACAGCCACTCATCCTTCCTAATGTCTGGGAGCTGCATCAGCACACTCTTGGGGAATGAACTGGTTAGGAGGGAGTGTGACTGTTTCGAGAAACCTGAGGTTTTCTTTTTCAACATTGCTACTGTACACTTTTGTCTAAGTAAACACTTTACTGGTTTTATCTCCACGCTTTAAAAAGACGAATTATCGTTTGCTGCACAGACATTACGCTCTTGTCTGAAGTCTATCTTATAAATCTCTCAAGCAGAAACAATGATTAGGTATTATGGAGATGGTAAATATTACCAATGACTATCCTGGAGCAGGTCCAGTATATACTGTATATGTATGATCTTATGGCTTCAAGGTGTGAAAGTTCATTTAAGAGCCAATGCATACATTTAAAACACTTTCAAAAAGGTAGTATTCACCAAAGACCTCAGTAACTCTTGTATATGTATGCGTTCTACTAGACTGCTACTTTCTGGGATCAAGCACTCTGTAACCGACACATTCTATAGAAAAAAGTGATGTTGAAAAAGTAACATATGAAATAGTCTGAGGTGATTACTTCATGTCTATTGTTTGATCCAAAAAAAGGTGCAAGAAAGACAAGGTGCACACTTGTCCTGCCCCTCTCCATGGGCTATAAACACACAACCCTCAGGGGTGTGCAGTTTGCACAGTCTAGCAACCATGTTTTAACATTTTTATCAAGAGCTTGAACGGGGCTGTTTTGGCTGCTTGAATCTTTGCATGTTAAAAGCAAAAGCAAATAGAGAGTACGTGGGTATCTGTTATGAATAGAGGCATCTATACACATTTCTCCCCTAGTAGCATTGAGCAAAAAATTATCCTTTAAACATGATGTAAGCATTAAAGGTCCATTCATCCTTACAAGTCCTGTCAATGCATTAATGCGCAATATGTCACACATTAACATGTGTGGTATTAAGGCAGGACATTTATTATGATTAGGCTGACATGCACTTCAATGGACAAAGTAATGTGCATGCACTTTAAAAAAAAATTTATTAGCACAATGCGTGGTATGTGGTGTGCTGCCATGCATTGTACATTGACAGTTACTGTAGAGTGTGTGATGGTCCCAGAATGACACCCCAACACACTGCACATAGAGCGATACATTGCAGTAACACATAGGATATATGAATAGCCCTTAAGTCTGATACAAACAAAAAGAAGTGTGTACAGATACACAGCATGAATGAGATCAATAAGCTTTGCAATAACATTTGTGCGCTGTATTGTGATAATAATAGTATTCTGGGAGGGAAAGCTGATAAAACTGTTTATATTATTCATTAATATTACTGTCTCACCTGAGTCCTTCATTGGGCAAAGAGCACACTGCATTCCCCATGCTTCCCCATATAAACAACAGCATTCTGTGTAAGTAGTCTGCCTGCCCACCAAGGGCTGACTGCACACATAATCCTCACTGAGGTCCTGCCAACACACATCTTGGAAAACATCTGTTTCTTCTGTAGGTTCTGTAAAAAATCAAATCATGCATTATTACTCAAAGATGAAGCTGAAGCACTGAATAAATATAAAGTTGTGATAACATGGCAGATATCCTTCCTAATACAAGACTAAAGACATAAAAAGAAAGTAATCTTGATTGAAAATAACGTAATAATATGTAGGCCAGTGCCTAAAGTGAAAATATTTTAGAGCAGGGGTCACTAAATGGCGGACTGCGGTTCTATCTGAAATGCGATCGCTGACTAGGTTATGGCTGGCTTTCAGCCAGCCATAACTCAGCGCAGGTCCCTGTTCCTCCTCAATCATTGGCTGCTGCATTCCTAGCAACCAATGACATCACCTTTAGTCCCCGTCCAGCATTAAGGGAGGACAGAAGAGTATCGTCTTCCGCCCTCCCTTGCCACCTGAAGTCTGCCCTGCCTCCCATCCCCTCTCAGCACCGCCTCCCACTTCCTCCCATCCCTGCCTTCTTCCTCTTCCCATCCCTGCCTGTCATCCTCTACCAGCTCTGTCTCTCCCCTTCTCTCATCGCTCCTCCCATCCACTCCCAGCACTGCCTGCTTCTCAAGCTCCACATGTGATAGCAGCATTTTAAAGGGACACTCTGATGAGGACAATTACTTATTAGTTGTCCCCATCAGAGTGCCCCCTTACATTAGCTGCTGTCTTCTGAGTGCCCCCTTACTTTAAATTCAAAAATAAGGGGGCACTCTGATGGGTATAACTAATTATTATTATATTGGGGGTCCCTATCAGCATACCCCCGTACATTGCTTGTCCCCATCAGAGTGCTCCCTAATTTTGGGTGTCCCGATCAGAGTGCCCACTTTTTTTGTATTTAATGTAAGAGGGCACTCAAATGTCAGCAGCTAATGTAAGGGGGTACTCTGATGGGGACATTTAATGTAATGGGGTATCTAATGTGAGGAGGCACTCTTATGGGGACAACTAATGGAAGAGGGCACTCCGATGGTGGCAACTAATGTAAGGGAGCACTCTGTAGGTGTATATATATATATATATATATATATATATACTGTGTATACAAAAACACATTGTTGACTTATTTCTACAAATGCTAGTTTCTTAGCTGTTGGGTTATAACAGTGGTTATAAACCAGTATGTATGTAGATCAGTCACAGAAACAGTCAAAGATCTTTACTGCATACTTGTTTGTTTCTGCAGCTCCGAGTATTGCAGCAAGATGAACAGTATGCTAGCTAGGCAACAAGCATTTTCCATTGTTGAGAGATCAACAACGGACGCCTTTATGGTTCTCTTATGACAAAATTCTTATATGTTCCTGAAACACCAAGTAATGGCATCATGGTCGTTTTTGGCAATGGTGCAGCCCAAAGAACAAGAGTTACATGTGGATGAAGAATACAAGAACTAAGAAAGAAGGTCATGTCTGTTATATGCAGTCTCAATGTTCCATTTTCACCATTAGATGAATGGCACTTTTTTGGATTTAGCTGGTAACATCTCTTGCTGAGGGCCTCTAGCAAACAACACAGCTGGGAAAATGACCACTGGCTTCTCTGTCCACAAAACAGGAATCCACAGATTGTTAAACATGGAAATCTATTTGCTATTCTTTCAACATTGTACTCTAATTTTACATGAAAGGATGACTATAAGTCACTCTATACAATTTCAGCAACTTACCAATTACATCCAGTGGTCTGATACACCTTTTTCCTGTAGCATCCAGAACCATGGGACGTGTGCAGAAACAGCTGTACGATCCGTCCGTGTTGATACATTCACCATCAATGCAACTGCTTGGGTCATCACATTCATTGTTATCTACATGTAGATAGGAATCGCAAAGGTATTAACAGCACAGATGTTGTTATTTCTAATTTTTATGAACTACTGTTATCTGAAATGGGAGTATTTCCTAGCAGCCCATTTCCACTGGACAGAGTCAGCAGTAAATCAGTAGCAATAAACCAGCTGTGTAAAGCAGCTGTATTTAAGTGCTTAGTAAATAATTAGATGAGGCTAAGAAACCTGATATAGTTGTGAAGGGGCGAATAAGCCATGGGATTCCTTTGTTGTGGCTTTAAAAATGACTTCTTACTTTCTGATACTTTGTTAGGTTTAAGGTATTTGTGCTTATCCAGCAAAACTCTCTCTAAGAGTTGCAGACGGATTAGCAAGTGGTCTACACTTGAAGACAGAAGAAGGTGGTTTTATGGAGAAAGTGTGGCGTTAGGTTTCATAAATTAGCTGGATAATCACCCTTAGCTATAAAAGAATTCCAAAAAGGACCTGCAAGTGAACTTTGCTGGTGTGAGCAATTCACCATCATTAACAAAATGGTTCATATTTCCAAGTCACTTTGATTTATAGAAATCCAAGAAAATCATATTTTTCCAAGGGTCATCATGTTCTTTCAACAAAGAATGTGATTAATCAACAGATGTTTTAAAAGAAAGAACACACAATAAATATATTGGTGACATTTTAAACACACTACTTCAATAATACTGTAATAGCAGGATAATCAGTGACTTTCACAAAAAATTCACAAAACGCAGCAGAAAAAAAGCCAAATGTACTGATAAACAGCTTTTAGTCATGTGGCAAAGTGGGTTCCACCTCTGCAAAACCAAACCTGTTGAATGCCAACACAATAAATGTGGTAGAAATTAGAGGTGCACTGAAATGAAAATTTCAAAGCCGAAATAAAACAAATTTCAGGCAGAAACCTAGTATGTTTACTATATCCACAATCATGAATGAACAGGAAGTGATGTAGATCACTCCCATTCATTCATAATTGAGGACACAGTAAACATACTCTGTCCTCAATTATGTACAAACAGTCAGTGATCAATGATCGCTGAAATGTTTGTACCTCTCTCCATCCTGGATCGGCTGTCACAGGAGGTGCGGGGAGGAGATCTAGATCTGACAGCTGACTCCTCCCCTGGACCACCGGCCGGCCTCCTGTGACAGCATTGAGGGCGGTCCCCACCCACACACTGCTCTTCAGATCTGTCACAGGAGGCTGAGCGGTGTTGGGAGGAGAGACGTCGGCCGCTCACAACCTCCTGTGACAGTTTCTCTCCTCCCCGCTGGGACACAGAGCAGTGACCTGCGGGGAGGAGAGAAGCACGAATGCACCGCTATTTCAGTGCATCCCTAGTAGAAATGTTACAGTATAGCTGTATACTAGCAGGTAAAAAAATTAAGGTAGAAAACTTAAATTTTTCCTGTTAAAATAATTTTATTTAGGCTCCATGTCAATCTTTAGGCTCTATGTCAATGATTCCCATACTAGCATCACCTCAGTCTGATGAAGGTTGAGTTGGAAGGATTGTGATGCATCCTCAGAAAGACTTAAACCCTTTGCAGCTGCTGCTCAAAGAAAATTACTTATTTTGTTCTTTATGCAAAGATTAGATGTCATTCTAACTATGTTTCTGTTTCAGGCAAACATCCAATATATCATGTTGTCTGTCATGACCACTGCTAACAGCTTTTTGTCCGGTCCTAATACCTGATACCTGACTGGAGCTAGGATATATGCTTTGCTTGATGGCTACCATTTTGGTACAACCCCCAACTTTATAATGTACACATATTGACAGCTGCTAGATACAAATTAGACTTACCAAAACACTGAAGCTTCACAGAATCATAATATGTGCCTTGTTTGCAGTAACACTCATAGCTTGCCTCAGTGTTTAAGCAGAAGCCATTTTTGCATATTTCTTTTCCAAACAATAGGCACTCATCAGCATCTGCGAAAGAGCCACAGATACATTAAAACAGGAACAATATTGTAGTATATCTACAAAACATTGTGAAGTTTGATATCTTGCTTGAACTATTGACACACAGTGGCGTAGTGGTTAGCACTTGTGCCTTACAGCACTAAGGGTCCCCGGCTCAAATCCCAGTATGCAAGGAGTTTACAAGTTCTCCCTGTGCTTGCGTGGGTTTCCTCCCACACTCCAAAGACATACTGGAAGGTTAATTGGTTCTTGTGTGAGATTGTAAACTCCTTGAAGCCAGGGACTGATGTGAATGTGCAACTATGCAAAGTGCTGCATAAATTGTTGGCACTATATAAATACCTGTAATATATAATAATTAATAAACAGAAAGTGCTAATCAGGATTTAAAATGATTCGTAAAGATAGAGAGAACTTACAGTTGGGGGGCGGGGGCGGGTACAGCTGGCTCTGCCTCTAGCTTTGGTTGACGGGAGGACGCTAGTTTGTGTCCTCCCGTTACCCTTAGGAGAATTATGGGGAAAAGCCCTGACCTCATAGTTCTCCTTTAAGCTTTGCTTAAAATGATAGGGTGTAAATAATGCCAAGTACAGGTCCCCTGGGGGTTGCAACAGGCATTTGCAACCATTGGAAACTTATCACATACAGTCATTTTACAATTTATTGTAGAATATCTGTGTACAGGGCACAACTTGTTTCTCTGTGAAAAGAAAGGAAGGTGGAACAGCCTCAATACACAAATTCAACCAAGTGACATAAAGGATGTGAGCAAATCCTGGAAAGTCAAAAGATGGGCAGATATCTCACCACCCATCATCCATTCTCATGAGACATTTTATCCTAAAAAGCCTTTATGAGTACCATAAAACAGAAATGTTACTGTCCTTAATAATTAAAATGATGATGTCATATGACAACTGATGCCAATGCAAATTTAAAGTCGAACTTACAGTTTTCGCACTCTTACAGTTTTCTCTCTGTACCCCTGCAAATTCCAGAAATGTTGAGTCTTGCCAGTAAATGCCACCTAATGTAGCTTCCTGTCATGTTGTGGTAAGGATGCTGCACTACTCCTAAATTTAGAGCAGAGCTGCCACTCTCCTACAAGCTGTGCCTGCTTGCACTACAGTGAGATAAAAAAATTGCAGGGAGCGTAGCTATCCTATCATGATTGGTTTTCGTTTTAGGGTTGAAGATAGATTTATTTCGTAGAGTAGAATGCGTAAAGATTTCATCTGGTTGTTCTCTATTTTGGGGGAAGTTAGATATTGCCGCAAAATGTCTCTTTATGTTTAATTTCCGCACAAATTTGTTTAAGTCAATAAAGGTGCCGAATTTGTCTAGATTTTTTATTGGAGCATATTTTAATCCCAGATCTAGTAGTTGGGTTTCTTCTTGTGAGAGGGTGATTGAACTTAAGTTGAAGATGCCTTCTCCTATTGTTCCCATCTTTGATCTCTTCCGTACTCTCTTTCCGCCCCTTGTCTCCCTCTTCCGAAAAACTTTCTTCCTCTTCCCCTGTACCCCCATATTTTTTGTGGTGGAGTATATACTCTCCTCTGATTCTGATACTGATACATTTGTTGCCCCCTTCTTTCGTGTCTCCAATTCTGCGGGACAAATCAATTGTGTTCCTTGTAGTAGGGGTCTTGCCACTGGGGAGCCCTCTCTTTGTGTCGTAATCCTAAAATGTTTTCCTTATTTGGGGTTTCTTGTCTTTGATTGCTCATTTGTTCTCTTTGTAAGTCTTCCAGGATTGGATGGAACCTGTTATTAACTTCAGTCTTCCTTTAAATTATTGTCCTTTTTATTTATTGTTGCCGATTGCCAGAATTTACCTGGTTTATAATTCAACCATTTAGTATCCACATTGTATTTTCACTATATGGCACACATATGCATTATTCATTAACTTATTTAACTTAACTTATTTCGTTCATATTTAACCAATCAGTTTTATATTTATATGACACGTGTATTTATTAACGTTCATGCACATATGCACCTTTGGATTGCATTTAGTTGCAAGTAGGATTTGATCACTTGTATTGGTTTCGTTTGTGGTATAAATATAGCACGTATCCCAATACCAAGCGCAGCACACTGGCTCACAATTGATCCTATCAGCATTGTCACTGCTAATTTACAAACCTGTAGCTTGTCAATCAACACCTGGCCACACCTCATCCTGCCCACTGCTCCCTGGATGACAGCACTCTGTTGACGAAACCCTCCCACTATGAGCTGCAGTGTCTGAAAGGGGGGAGCATAGGAGATACAAATGAAAGAGAATTTGACTCAGTCTGGGAACGTCAATTACGTTTTTTTGCTTACTTTATGAGGCCTGTGCATCACATAGTAACTGAATAGGGTACTTGTTTATACTGTCATACAGGAGCCATTAGTTGTACTTTAAGTATGAAAACAGATTAAAGAAAACAGAGCTAATATAGAGCTACTACCTTGAGCAACCAATTGGATTCATTGCTGCATATGAAAGATTATAACTATGTGCTACAGAACTGCACTGTTGCACATGTTTTCTTTGTACCAGTTTTGGAAAAATCAGGTCCAAAAAAGTCTAACCTTCATATGTCAAGCCGTTGCCCTCATAGAGTGACTCTTTCGATGGGACATAGCCTTTCCCTTCAGGGCACAGTAATGCATATTCATCTGCAAAAAAAAAGCACAACAAAAAAATTAAGTTATGAAAATTATGAAAATGCTATGCTTTTTGGGACTATACATATGTTCTTTACATAAATACATACCAGAAGCCAAGACTGGACAAGGGAACATCTCACAGGTATCTCCCCAAGCAGCTCCCAAAGTACAGCAGCATTCTTGTTTGGTGACATTTATAGTAAGAACATTCTCACAGAAATTGACATTATTAAGGTTATAGTAGCATTGCTTTTCTTCTTCATCATAATGCTCATCTACAAAAAAAAATGATAGAAGACACATTTCAAACAAGCGTGTACCTCAAAGTAGTATTAAACTCTCAAGTTTTTTTCAATAATGAATCCAGATCAAACAAATATACATTGCCCAGCAAAGCAGTGCTTTACTTTTTTGCCCAAATACTTACACTCACCACGTTTCTGAACAGCTGCTTCCAAGTCTCTTAGCTCAGCTTCCCTGAATTTCCTGTCCAGTACAAGATCACAAGGGACAGAGCAGACTCCTACAACTGTTCATCTACTAGATTGGAGAAGGGAGGAGATGGGACCAGGGGGGAGGGGAGTAGTTTTATTTGCTGCATCTGTGTGTTTTCGGAGACACGCGCAGCTCACTAGCACACACAAAGTTGCCTGCATAGCACTCTGTTTGAGAAAGGAGTTACTCTAAAACAGGAAGTCAAGACCAGTGGTCAGGGGACCAGCTGATTCTCCTGGAAACCAAAACTTTTAAACATCAAGGAGCAGCATCCATTGTAAGTGATTTCATCAGCATTTGAAATAGCTTAAACTCCTTTTGACTTTAATATCACTTTAATAAGTGGACTGGATATGGGCATTCAAGTTTAAGTATTTACATTGTGGCAGTGCATTACAATGCCACGGTGTAGTATGGCAACTTTGGCGCCCAGGACTCTCAGCCAGAGGGGCTGAGAGGTTCCACAATGTGAATACCTTTGGAGAGGAGGAACTGGCTGTTCAATTCCTTCCAGGTTTTCCAGACTATAGTGGGATGGGATCTCCAGTCCTGGGGCCAGGTGTTGACAGTTGCCAGGTTGAGCTGATAAGGTGGCTGAGAGCAGCCTTATTAGGAAGCCAGTCCAGTGCTTTAGGGAGAGTTGTGGGTGTGCAAGAGGCACACGACGACAGGCAGACTCTGCTGCGTGCATGAGCACAAGGTGACACAGCCAGGAAGGCTGGAGAGGTCCAGAGGGTTGGTGACCCTGAGATACCTGTCGGAGAGACAGAGAGGGACAGTGACCCACGAGGGTGAATACCAGAAGTCTTGGAGCTGAGGGAAGCTGCTGAGGACGGTATATATCCAGGGAAAGTCCTGGGACTATAACACTGGGAGTGTATGGGACAGCCAGATGTTGGTGAGACCAAAACATGATGTGTTAATGAGAGTCCAATGAACTGTTATGCTTCGTTTATGCTGAAGAAAAGCAAGTTTTTTTGTGATGTTCATGGACTGTTGACCTTTTGATGAATAAAGACTGTCCTTTTATGTTAAAGTCGGCTTCAGAAGTGGTCACTTAGCGCTTACCATTGTGCTATATTCCCCAAACTATCACAACATATACTTAACAGATTGTAAATGAGCTGACCTTACTTGACCTCTTTAGCTGCAGGCACTGTGGATCAATCAAACCTCAATATTTGTCAATATTCAGGACAGAAGCCCAGAGGGTATTCATGTTGGCTCTCTCAGCAGCTCAGCTCACTCTGCCCCCTCTTCCCAGAACACCTGCTCTGTGTTAAAATTAGAATGCTGCCAAGTAACTCCTGAGAGGTGGGATCAGGGCAAGCTGAACTTCTGCTGTGAAGTTTCAGGTTGAATTGTCACAGTGCCTGCCTGTTGCAGAAAAAGGTGAGTGCTAGTTTAAAGGCTTGTTTACTACTTGTTAAGAACGTGTAGATTGTTTAAGAAATATTGCATACTCTTATAAAAATGCTTTTGTTGATTTTTAGTTCATAAGCAGCACTGGATAGATCAGAATAAAAGCTCTTTTAAGCCTCACAACCCAAGCTCCATTACTTACAAGTTTCTTGGTAAGCACCCTAAGTGGCAAGCCGTGGCAATTGTCTTGTTTTGCCACTTTAGTAAAATGGGCCTTACCATGAGCATGAAAAAGGAAAGGTAGGAAACAAGTTGCAGTCTGGTTTAACCCCTTTGTGACCAAAATACGCCTTTTACAAATGAAAATTGCCCCCTGCCTTGAGTATGTAAAATAACCTTCCAGCAGAAAAACAGGAATGCACAACTGTGTGTATTACTAACTCTCGGGCCCGATGTCAAACTGAACATTTAGTCATAGTGTTAAGCAATGCATACTGAAGCTGCTTAACTTGGTCTGGGCATCTAAGATTCAAAACACTTTGCTCACGAAAAGGTTAAAGTGACAGTTAATTAATTTCGAAATGCATTTATTCATTTTAACTTTTGGTAAAAATCGTATTATACTTCACTCTGGCACAGTATTTAAAGTGGCACTAAACTTAGGAGTTAAAACTTAAAGATGCATTCAAGTACGTTAACTATTAACAAAAATGTATCTTATTTGTGTATCACTCAGCTGTAGATCCTCAAATCATCTCTGAATTGGTGCTGACGCTGTCCTTACTTCTGTAGGGTGTCTATTCCATGGCCTTGTGTGTTGTAAAGTAGCCATTGGTCCAAGCTTGCTCCCGTGATGGACTGCAATCTCAATACAAATTAATAAACTAAACATGAGATTGTAGTCCATCACCCTCCAGAAAAATGTTTAAGTTTTAACTCCTGAGTATAGTGTCACTTGAAACACTGTCCCAGAGTGATGTATAATACGCTTTTTACCAAAAGTTAAAATGAATAAATGCATTTCAAAAGTAATTTGTAGCTTACATAAAATACAAATTTAAATAACAGCCTGATATATCCTTCCAAAGCAAACAGGTCAACAGGTTGTTGTAGCAGGTGTTATTTTGAAGAGTGCCATAAAGAAATAGACTACTTAATTAGTTCTATTTATATTACAGAAATCACTGGAATGCTACCAACCAACTAACTGCAAATCAGCTCTCTTTTTCTTTTTATTATTCGTTTAGTGTTTTTATTTCAGACCGAACGCAGTTTATACAACAGGATCAGCAGAAGGGATTATTAACTTAGATACACAATTGGTGTTTTATAAATATGGCCAGTGTTTTTAACAAAATCCTTCTACCAAATAGGATATCTCAAATGTGAGCATAAAAAGGGTTGGTATATCTATTGTTGTGGGCACAACAAATCATAACTTTTTGTTAACTTTGTAATTACAATAAAATGTTTAATATGAATGAACAAAAGATTATAATTTATCACTGCAATTAAAAATACACAGTGAAAGAAGAGCAGCCACTTCTCTTTAGCCTGTCATAATGAGGAGGTATAAAATACAAGGTAAAAAAAACATCCGCTACCTTCCTATACTGCATGTGTCATTTATAGCTATGCAATGGTGAAGAAGGATGGGAGAATAGTTATCACTTACGCAAAATCATTTTAAGGCTAGACATGCATGGCCACTTAAGCCCCTCTCGAATCAGGCTGTACTGATGAGCTGACCTAAAATATCCCTGCACATGTTGTACTTTTACAGGGTTATTCACAAAAAGGTGAAGAGTTTGGAGAAGGTAGGAGAAGGGAACAATCTAGGACAACATAGCTGAACTGAAAAGTGATCTGAATAGAGAATTTTTCTAAATCAGCTATTTTGGTCTAGATTGTTCACTTCTCCTGCCTTCTCAAAACTCTTCACCTTTTTGTGAATAACCCTATTAGAGTTAACTGAACCATATACATACTGAAGATGTGTGTTTGTGTGCTACGTATACATTTAAATGGATCATACTGTGCTCAGCAAAGAGGGCAAGTGCAGGTGTACAACAAAGGAGAGATGTTTGTATGGTCTACTGAACCTTAAAAGCAGAGTGTGGTGGGGCTGTTGCAGGTTAGGTAGTATATAGGTGAGCATACAAATCTACAGCAGGACAGGCACAAACAACAAACTATTCTGTGTATCTAGATTAGGATATCTAGATACACACATCAAGATATTACGGGACCGTAATATACAGGGGTACAGGTACTCCTAGAATGAGATCCTAATAGGTTGGACTTGATGGACTAATGTCTTTATTCAACCTCAAATACTATGTAACTATGTAACTATGATATCAGTTAGTTTTGCACATTAGCAGTCCTACCAGGTTGCATGTGAATATTGTGAAAAATGTGAAATCTGCGCTTATGGAAGGGTTTAAGTGTTAAAGCTGCTGCCCTATAGTTTTTAACGACAATTAAATGAAATAATGAGTGTGCAGGGACGTTTCAGTGAGATAGATTAAGCCTTAAAGTGAACTATTTTTACTGTACAGTATGTTTGGCTAACCCATAGTGCTCTGGAAATCATATATATATTTAGCTAAAAACAAATATAAAACAAATAAAAAAACAGAATAAACTTGGAAAAAAATAAAACAGAACTGACTCAAACACCTTAACAATTTTTTTCTTTAATAAGTTACCTTATGAAATCTAAACAGGTCAATTAGAAACTATAGTAAAATGTTGTTTCCCTTTTGCTTACTGCAAGAAACAGCAGGTCTGTTATAACCATTTGTGAATTCGCAGAATTCCTGGAACACATGAAGGTGTTACGCTCTATAGACTGGATATCCTGTGAGAAGACAGAGGGTAATCCAGCTGACTGTGTCTGATAACAGGCTGTAATTCTGTTGGAGTGAACTCGGAGCACAAATACCCAGAATTCCTACCTAAGTTAGTATTACACTCTTTTTAGTGTAGGTTTTTACTGTTTGACACCACACATATGGTTGCCACCACACAGTCTAGGATTACTGGCTGATACTACACTACACATACTCTCAAATACTCTATGAATAAGGCATTTGGTGAAATACGTTAGAGTTGGAGGAGCCTGCGTGTGTTTACAGCATGTTTTGACTTTGGGAATAAACAGCATTCAGCTGTTAGTGCGGTAATTGTTTATCTGAGAACCAGTATCAAGCTGCAGTGTGCCCTTTTTTTGTCTGCACCGACAAGAGGGATGAGGTTGTGTGACCACAGGATAAGCAATATGCGCAGTGGCTGCTTTGTGAGTTTTGTTCCCAATAGACTAAAGTTGCGCTCCCCTCCACCTGAAAAACCCAGGTGGACCTGAATGCCACAAGAAAGGGGTTTAAGATGTTTGTATTATTACCGATAATGGGGAAATATGTCCCAAATTTAGGGAGCAGATCTAAGCACTGATGCTATGCAGTATGCAAAGCAAAGTCAGAAAGTTCAGTCAATTTACCTTAATCTTAGTTATTAGTAGGGTTGCACAGATACTTTTTGAGTACCAGTGCAGATACTTGGCATTTTCATGAGAACTGGCTCTGGCACTCCACCACTGTCCTGAAATCATTAGTCTGTATTGTTTTAGAAAAACTGTCACATGACAATAAACAAAAATGTATCAGTACTCGTACTTGTAAGTACTCGGCAAGTACCAGTACTCCTACTCGCAAAACTGGTATCTGTGCATCCCTTTATTTACATTTATAAAAACAAAATCGTACATTAAAATAGAGATGTACAAATCCCAGGATGCTCCTTACAAATGACAGCTGCCTCCTAATTTTTGAATTTGTCTCTAGTGTAGTCTTGGAGCTCAAAAGTATTGTTACATGTACTCGTACCTGTACCGAGTACTGTACTTGGTATCTGTGCAACCCTAGTTATTAGTAATCCCCTGCTGAAAAAGCACACATACCTCTATGCATGGGCAATAGGAGTGTACATGTTGAAGCCAATGTGACCCTCTCATCTTTATGTATCACAAGAGGATTAAAACACATTGGAATTTAATGGTAGCTGTAAGAAGTTTGTAGCACTGATATTTGTTTACACAAGATTTTATGTGTGTTACAAGACGTTACATTATCATCAGCTGGTGCACTTGAGGATCACCAGATTACAGAAACAAGTGAAGCATACTGGTGCAATACAGCAATGACTGGATGAAAGGTTCCCTGTTTACATCTGAAGTAGCTGAAACCAATACACAGAAATGCTGTATCACTTACTTCATACTGTATTCTAGAGTAAGGGACCTTACTGAAGCTGCAGCAGCAGGGTCAATCTTGGTCTCTCATTGATGTGCCTTTGTTGGAGAGTCATCTCTATACCAGGGTAGTAGACAGCAGTGAACACTCAGCAGGGTATTTCAGTGCAGTGACACAGTGGGGGTGATTTACTAACCTAAACACACGCACGCACCAGGTGCGTGTGATTTTCACACAGCAAAACGTATTTATCAACCAAAAAGTCTCTAAAAGCATATTTTCACTAATGCCATATATGGAAAAATCATGCACATGATGCATATATAATGCTGCTTCACAGTTTAGACAAAAATAGTTAGCTCATGCATTTACATTCCTGCATTCATCAATGCAAACAACACAATATAGAGCTAATTTACACAACATCACCTTGCAATTCATGCAGGGCTTTGCACAACACACCTGCTGGGTGTGTACACACTACAAAGGTGTTTATATTCCACCCATAGATCATGCTGGGAGGGAACACACTACAGAGGTGTATACATGTTCATGGTGTGTTTATAAGGTTAGTAAATCAACCCCAGTGACTGTTTATGTGCACTCTTTGATCCAAACATTATGGTCATACTTTGAACACGAATACACATTTTCTAACTGCATCCTGTTAGATTAAATGCTGGCACAAAATATAGATCAGTATGGAATAAATGAACTGTATAAGGCCTAGTTCACATGAGCAGCCAAGGGGCAGTAAAACAGGCAGTTGATAACTGCTAACAAGTTAGTACTACAATTAGACAGTGCTGTACACATGGCTGCAGCCACGATAGCAAACATTGGCATGGCACAAATTAGACAGCATGTCACTTTCACCATTAAAGGAGAACTATGAGGTGAGTGCTTTTCACTCACCTCATAGTTCTAGTCGACCTGTGACAATGAGACTGTCACAGGTCGGCTCAGTAGATCGGGAGGTGAGCGAACACATGCCGGCGTTCGCTCACCTCTCCATCCTTTCACGGCTCTCTGCCGTGACAGGGGAGGGGCTGGATTCCCCCCTCCCCGCTCCGATCCGCCAGCGCTGACTGGCGGAATGGACGGGGGAGGGGGCGGGTACAGCTGGCTCTGCCTTTAGATAGGCTGAACCAGCTGTCAGTCACGCAGCTGGGCGGATCCCGGCACAATTGTCGGGATCCGCTTCAGCTGCAGCGTCTCAGTATACCGCGAGCAGCAGCTTGCGGTATACTGCGGTGTCTCAGTATACCGCGAGCTACAGCTCGTGGTATACTGAGCCTAGGGTGACGGGAGGACGCTAGTTTGTGTCCTCCCGTTACCCTAAGTAGAACTATGGGGAAAAGACTTAACCCCATAGTTCTCCTTTAATGTGAATGTGACATGCTGTGTCCGCATGCCAAAAACTTGCAATAGCTCCACGTACAATCCCTCCTGGAATAAAAAAATTGTAATTCAAGAGGCAGCATTATTAACTCCTGAAAGCCTGGAAGCCTCTGTTTTATTGCCCTCTGAAGAGTGATCCACCACAAATGACTTTTCAAAGGGGTTGTAAAGTCTGCAGCTCATCTGAATAAGGGCATAGGCATATTGGGAGTAAACATATATTTCAGCAGTCACACAGTTTCTTAGCATCTAAACAACATGTGATTCCCACTGCCGACTTTAGTGTATACATCTATAAATCCATTGTGATGGCCAGGTATGCAGCAATAAGCATATTATTTTGTTGGCACTTGTTGAAGCAAAAGAGCTGGCTGATGTTTCAAATTGCATTGATGTAAACAATACTGCCACAAGTTAATTGAATGCAGAAGTATCAGATATTTAAGTTAAAGGCCTAAAGAAAACACAATCAACACCCTAATGGAGACCAGACTATAAAATAAACAGGCCTTATAGAGAGGGGATAGACTGTGCCAAACACTTTTATTTAACATTTTCATTTTGCCTGTAAAAAAGAATACTGGAATAATTAGCACAAATGCTTCAGGTTTTTAAGAATATAAGGTAACTGTTTTTTTTTCTGATCGATCTCTTGAATATCTCTGATATTATTCTTCTTTCTTTGTTCTGATAAATACGATTTTTTTTAATAACCATGATAGTCTACCAATCATATACTGAGCAGTAAAGCCCAATTTAAATTGCTGAAGGGATACATACAAAAAGAAAATCTAGGCAAGGTAGAACAGTGGGCCTATCATCAGATTGTGAGATCTTGACAGAGTGCAATCTCCATCAACTGGAGTAAACAAGAGAACATTACTTTTCATATTGTTTGATTGTCCTGAGACAATCGTAGAGCAAAGAAAGTAGTGCAAATAGTACAGATATTTGTTTGACATTGTTACTGAACACAATAAAATTGGTCATAGCAATAAAGTAATTGGTACTACTAGAGCCCCCACTCACTGATGGCTCAAATCAAGTATAGGACAAGTTAAAAAAAAACAAGTCTCTTCGAACTAATGACTAATGACAAATTCCATGTGCCCAACCCAGAAATTATCACTAAAACAGGCATGTAGTGTAAATTGAAAGTAAGTATAATGTTAAAGCTTTTTTTTCTACTGTAACAGTTAAAACCCCTTTCCGTTGTTCTTTGCATCTTAGACAGCTGTCATCAGAATATCCCTTTTGTAAGATTTTCCCCCTCTTCCTGTTCATATGACATCTCAAAATATTGTTGTTTACCTCACTTTCAGTCCCAGTGACAGTGGTACCAAGGAAAAATGAGAGAATAAATCTCCCTTACAGGGACATCAACAGCAATAAAACCTTGCAAGCATTCTAACCCCTCACCAATGTTTTCAAAACTAAACAAAATAATAAAGTAGTGCACAAATGACGTTATATAAATCCTGAATAATTATAATAATAATACTTTTAGATACATTTTAACTTTTCCTTCATATCCTTTAGTACATACAGTGATCTAGTGAGTTTTCCTTAAAAAGCTACTACTCCATGAAGTTTAAGCATATGTGCGTGTGATTTTCACACAGCAAAACGTATTTATCAACCATGTGTATATATACACATTATGTGTATATATACACATTATCTATATCTATCAGTAGATGGCTAATCCATTGCCCCATAGTCACATTCCAGGCTAGCCCTGCAATGTCCAGTAGAGTAGGGTCTAGGTATGGCACACCAAAGTCAATCTGAGGAAAGGCTGACCTGGATAACTGCATATTGAGAAGAAAGTAGCAGGAATCTTAAATTAAGAAAAAATGGTAGCTAGAAAAAAAGGTTAGACTTATCTCAGCAAAATAGGGAACGTCCATCCTCCTATGGAGGCCTCTAGTTTGTAACCTGTACAAAAGCTAATTTGGGGGGATTCTGACCCCCTAGATTATCAAAAATTGTACTTAATTTAATCTAGAACAGACCACTGGTGTTTTCCATGGTTACACAAGAGATGTAATGACTAAGTTCATAGTCAATTAGAAATAAAGCATGTAAAACCTTGTACAATTAAAGCAGCTTTTATCTAAATACTGGATAGACATTCCTATGGATCTATTGTTATTATGGTCTTAATATCTAAATTCCTTCTTTCCACTTAACCAATCCAAGTTTAATCATTAGGAGTTTTGAAATAAATACCATACTGGCATTAGATTCAAAGGAAGAATTTCAAAATGTCTAATTAGTCTATACGGTATGCAACTGCTCATTTCCCAGCAGTTACCTTAACAAGATTGAATAGGTGCCCATTGTGCAATTTTTTGGCACACAAACTGAGTAAGTTCAGCTTATCTATGCTTCTACTCAGAAAGAAATGTTATACAGCTTGCCATTTTACAACCCCAATTCCCAAAAAGTTGGGACGCTGTGTAAAGTCTACATAAAAACAGAATGCAATGATTTGCAGGTCTCATAAACACGCATTTTATTCACAATAGAAAATAGAAAACATATTAAATGTTTAAACTGAGAAAATGTACCATTTAAAAAAAAAGGTCATTTTGAAACTGATGGCAGCAACTACGTATGTTCAGATACCAGTGCCGATACTTGCCATTTTCACGAGAACTACCAGGTTTGCTGTCCTTCAATGACAGGCCATCGTCCTCGAGGACACTGGGCTGTCATTAAATGACAACAGCTGGGCGGAGCCAGCCATGATATCACGGCTGTACTCTGCCTATTTGTTTTGATTTGTCAATCTGCGGCGGGAGTTAGACTATTTTTTATTTATAATTTTTTTTCTTTTGCCAACTACGCTGGACTCGTCAAAAATATATATATATATATTTT
>NW_017306368.1:1244003-1251144 GCF_000935625.1 Nanorana parkeri | reverse complement strand
GTTTGGATCAAGGGTCTGGATGGGTATTTTAGGGGGGGACCCCATGTTTTCCCCCCCATTTTTGGGGTGGGGTTCCTTCTTAAAGTTCCTACCAGACCTTAAGGGCCTAGTATGA
Source organism: Nanorana parkeri (assembly GCF_000935625.1). NCBI lineage: Eukaryota > Metazoa > Chordata > Amphibia > Anura > Dicroglossidae > Nanorana > Nanorana parkeri. Next base: position 1,251,029 of record NW_017306368.1, on the reverse strand, counting down.
CTTTGGGGGACAACGCCACACACTTTTTTTATTGTTAACTTGGAGTCCCTCCTAACATTCCTATCAGACCTAAAGGGTCTGGTATTGTTTGGAAGGGGGCCCCATGCTGTTTTTTTTTCTTTTTACATTTTTTAAATTATTTTCTTAACTTTTTTTTTTTAAATATTTTTTTACATTGATTTAAATAATTTGTAAAAATGTTTTTTAATTTATTAACATTTTTTCTATTCTGCTCGCTACCTTGGAGGCAGCGAGCAGAATAGCCGAGCCGAATGGCATTCAGCTATTCACTCACTGCCATTTGGCCCCTATGGGAATAGGGGTGAACGGCAGCTAGTGAACTGAAGGAGCTTCAACTCAGCCGATCAAGATGTTGGATCTGCTAAGTCGAATGGCTTCTGCACTTTGGGTCAGCCGATGTACGGCTGATTTTAGTCGTACTAAGCCAAAGTAAATAGCTGAACGTTGTTCTGCTCAGTTCACTTCGGCTCGGGCATTCACTCGGCTGCCTTCGGCAGCGTAGTGAATAACCCTCTTAGAGTTAACTATGAATATTGGCTTTAGAATAATTTTTCCCATTCCAACGTGCACAACGATTGTGCTTGATTAGATTTATCCCCAGCCACAGTGGCTGGGAAAGAGATCTCTGAAACTGGAAGTGTTGAAAGGTTAATGGCTTCCAATTTCATTCTTCACTGGGATGATCAGTGAACAGATGATCACTGATCGTCCACTGATCTCACCACTGAAACATTCCATTGGAAGTGATTGGGTGACTTTAGAAAGTGGACAGTCAACTTTACATGGTTAAAAAAAGTCCAGGTTGCTATTGCAACTGGGAGTCTGTATACAGGGTACTGCTGCTGCCACCCCATAAGAATTACGGTGACTGTGGTAAAAGGGTTATGTCTACACTATAAAGTTACATACAGTTGTTGTTTTTTTAATGGTAAGCAGTTAGTACTACTTTAAAGTGCAACTGAAGCCAAAACTTTTGTTTTAGTTTTGAATGGAGTGGAGGGAGATTAGAACATCTGTCAGGTTTTTATTGCTCTCTGTGTTCTTAGTAGGGAGATTCACCCTCTCTAGTTGTCCTGCTGACTGTTATCACTAAAAGTGATATTGAAAGAAAATCCCAAATTTTGGGTTGCCACTAGAACAGGAAAAGAAGGGAAATATTCCAATGGTGACATTTGTTCTGGTGATCCTGCTGAACCCAAGGGATTTCCCTCACTTTGTGGTTACCGGACAGTAGACATGTGCATTTGGATTCGGACGATCTTGTTGAATGATGAAATTCCATTGATTCACCAGTTCGTCCAAATCTGAAATAACAAATTAATATATGCCCGAATATATGAAAAACTATATTTGGGCATACAATAATTTGTTTTGTTTGGTCACCGCCATCTTGCTGGGTTCAAGATGGTGGTGCCCATACATGCATATGACGGCATAAGCCTAGCCTCCAAGACAGCAGCGCGCATGCGCAGAATGTGTCACTGGTCAATATTGCCGCTGCTGGGTTTTTTCTTATGTGCATTGCACTTTCGAATTCGGAGGTTTGTTGCCTTTTCATTCATTTTGTCCGAAACAATTTTTTATGCTGTTCACCTGTCTATCGGACAGGGTGTGAAGGGAAATCTCCGCAATGGAATACAGATGGTCAAAAAAGAGTCTGACAAGGGTTATTATTAGAGATGCACCAAAATGAATTTTTTAGACAGAAACCGAAACGGAAAAATATTGTCAGACTGAAACCAAAAAATAATTTTTTTCCCCAACCTTTTTAAAATGTTTTAAATATTTTTTTAGTATTTTAATCTAAGTAAACCCCTGATATTTCCACTATAAAATAGAAAGAGAGATTGAGGACACAGCAGCCACTGTTATGAATGAACAGGAAGCCTCTGTACTGTCCATTCATAATTTGAGGAGATAGTATCAGTTACTATGTCTACAATCACGAATGAACCGGAAGTGAAATAGAGCACTTTCTGTTCATTCATAACTGGGGACACAGTAAGTGTACTATGTCCTCAGTTATTTACAAACACTCAGCGATCAGTACTGAGCGCTGAGTGTTTGTAATCCATTCTTTATCCTCACTCACCTGTCACAGGAGGCCAAGTGAGGGGGTGCAGTAGAAGAGCTCGGCCTTCTGTAACAGCTGACAGCTGTGTCCTCCTTGCACTGCCCTGCTCGGCATCCTGACAGCTTCTCTTCTTCCCGCTGGGTGCCAGTCTTTGTTCAATCCGATCCCCGCTGCCTCTGCCGACACAGGTGGGGGAGATCAGCGGAGATTAGAGGGGACACAAACCAGCTTCCAGCGGGGAGGGAGAGAAGCTAGGGATGCACTGAATTTTTGGCCGCAAATTTCGGTGCATCCCAAGTTATAACCCTCCCTTACGCAATCTACAAAAAAAAAGAAAAGTATGTGCTTCTGTTCTACTGTAAGTTTTCTTCTGTTAAGAATAATTGGATTACCCCTGGCAGCAGTTGGTGCAAATAATCAGCAAAATGTTTGATTAAACAAGCGTTGCAAAGTTTTTAAAAAGAGGGAGTTATCTGTATGAAAGGTTTTGCTCTTATCTTACTTGAAATATGAAGATATTGCTCAGAACAGCTTTATAAAGAAGTAGAAACATATTTTTCTTAGCAAAAAAAGTGAAATAGATATTCGGACCTTGACAAATAGGCCCCTATAAAATAGATGTAGGCATTGCATCATGTGGAAAGTGCAATAATCAGATTTCACTCTGTTGACGTCTGATCCATACAAACTAATTTGGAGTGGATACTATACGTTACTCTGATTTGCACTCTGCATTTTTCCCTTTTCAACAGGTCAACGATAGATTAAATTATTTGATGTACCTGTCATGCTGCGGTATCTGCATTGCCCAGTCATTGGGTCATATTCCTGGTTATCATCAGCACACAGGCAGAGGAAGGAGCCTTCTACATTTTCACATCGGGCCTCACCACAGACTCCATTTAGCATTTCACATTCATTTACATCTGGAAAATGGAGAATTGTTATTAGGATACATTCCTTCTTACTGACAGGCCTTCATTCAATTGCTGTTTTTGTGCCAGCAAAATTGCTGGCACACGCAAACCCCCATGTGCACAATTAAATCCTATAGCTGGTAAGCTGAAATAAATACAAGAGTTTCCTGACTGTGGAGAAATGCTTATTGTGCACTGCTTGTGCTAAAGTATTGGTCCAGGAAAGTGTACAGTGTGTCAAGTTAAATTCTTAAACCTCCAGCAATCAGGTCTATTTCCTTTGCCCGGTCTCTATTCACATAGGAACATTAGACAGACAGCTAGAAAAACTACCGAAACACCTTCTGACCTGCCAAAATATTCATAATCAATTAATCTGCTTTTATGGTTCACACAATCATATTATTTGAATAGCTAGAATGTGCCACCACTATTTAGAATCTGTAGCTTTTTGTGTCACCTTCCCATCTCCAAATCTACTTGCTGAACTGTGAATAGACATCATCATGGTAGTAATGCCCTTCTTCCTCTCTCTTCTTCCTTTAAAGGGAACCTGCACTAAAAGAATCATGTAGAAACCATTGCTGACTTCCCTTCAAAATACTAAGGCACATGGGGATGGTCTCCGTTGAGGGTCTTATGATTTCTGCCGGCAAAGCTAAATGCTGCATGCACACAGTTTGTGCAAAGAGTCATGGACAGCATCTCCAATTGTCAGATTTGTACTCTGCAAAAATCAATGGCTGATGCCACCACTGTTCACATGTAACCACTCATCCAGGAAGTTACATGTGGAGAGAGCCTTTGACCGACCCTGGACGCGTTGAGTGCAGAGCTGGCGCTTCTGTTGAGCTTCTGGCTGCACACAAACTGGCCATTGCTATTCGTCCAGTTTGTATGCAGCCACAGCACAGAATGCAGCTGCGTCCAAAAGAGGCATTTCGTTTCCCGGGTATTAATCTAAAAATATCTGAATTTACCACAGTACAATGTGAGCTTTTTTTTATCTTTTGCCCCTAGAAATCTGTAGCTAATAAGCATAGCACAGCTAATGAGAACAGAAAATATATGATTAGTGAGGGTTTACCATATCTGGCCTGCTAATCTGCAGCTTGCACATTGCCAAACAATTAGGTAAAAGTAACAGCTCCATTTTTAAAAAACAAGATCATTAAAGCATATATCAAGACAAAATAATACAAATAAAACATATGCAGTATATCTCTGCCAGACACATGTTTTTCCCCATGTTTTCTCGCTTTAAGGACCCTGCAAGTACAGAAAAATACCTGATGAAATTCACTGAGCACTTAATTTCCTTTTTGGGGCTGACAACACAAAGTTTCTTTGTAGAATGAGTGGTGTCAGTCCTGACTAGTTTTAGTTTGCTAAACTACTCAACCACTCACACAGTTTTCATCCCCAAAGCATAGGCACTAATTTAATTTTAGTCCTGAAATAAGAATCAGGAGGGCTAAATAGACTGTTTATGATAACAGTTTTAGGTAGAGAGCACAGATCATAGGGCAGTTCTGAATTTCTGTCCAGATCAACCGGTCTTTTCACTCTTTTTGATATAACAAAATGCTTTCAATGGTGTGTTTAACAGACCAAATGGAACAAATAAATGAATTGCTAGGGTTTACATACACTTTAATTGTATTTCAGACACAGTAGGTCAATAATCTTACAGCTGAATCTTTGCACCTATGTAAGTTATCCAGATATAGGACCATAACTAGTTGCCCTCATTGAGCTTTCTGTAGGTGGCCCCTAAAGCTGCCTTCTGGTCACTTCCTAAAGCAGACTCAACCAGGGTGATGCCTTCTGGCTTCCACAGGGAGCATCAACATTTTTGCACAGCCTCATGTCTTTGCATCGTGCAGACAGGCTGGCTGCCTGCACCATGGAAACGAATGAAACTAATCCAGGGAGGGTGGGAAAAAGATGGAAGTTCACCTCCATCCTGGCCTGCTCTGCATCCTACTCTCTGCTATGCTGCCACTTCTGTGGCCCCTGACCTGAAGGAGGCTCTGATGTAAAGGGTGTGAAAGGGGGGAAGCTTCTGATGTGAAGAGGTCTTCTGAAGTGAAGGGTGGCATGTGAGGTTAAGGGAGGACTCTGATGTGAAAGGAGGGGGCTTCTGAAGTGAAGGGGGGCTCCTAGTGTGTGGGGGGGAACCCCACTTTTTTGTGATTTTTGGATTGAGTTCCCCCTTAAAATTTATACCAGATCCCAATCTCAGATAAGGGTCTAATATAGATTTTGGAGAAGTCACACCACATTTATACATTTACCTTTTATACATTTTAGATAGGGGTGCTTCAAGATTTTGCATACTTTTAAAAGGTGCCATGACTAAAAAAAAGGTTGGGAAACACTGCTCTAGAGGAATACTTAAAGGAGAACTATGGGGTCAGTGTTTTTCCCCATAGTTCTCCTTAGGGTAACGGGAGGACACAAACTAGCGTCCTCCCATTACCCTAAGCTCAGTATACCGTGAGCTACAGCTCGCGGTATACTGAGACGCCACAGCCGGAGCGGATCCCGACCTCGACGTCGAGATCCGCCCAGCTGCGTGAGTGACAGCTAGCTCTGCCTATCTAGAGGCAGAGCCAGCTGTACCCGCCCCCTCCCCCGTCCGTTCCGCCAGTCAGCGATGGCAGATCGGAGCGGGGAGAGGGGAATCCAGCCCCTCCCCCTGTCACGGCAGAGAGCCGTGACAGGATCGAGAGGTGAGCGAACCCGGTATGTGTTCGCTCACCTCCCGATCTACTGAGCCGACCTGTGACAGTCTCATTGTCAAAGGTCAGCTAGAACTATGAGGTGAGTGGAAATCACTCATCTCATAGTTCTCCTTTAATCAGGCAGGTCAGAAAATCTGACTTCGATTATTGATTCAGACATGGAGATCCTTGGTGCAGGTGGTGAACTTACATATTTTGGCTACAATACAAACTAACACCACATGATTTTGTGTATTTGGTCTTTTGGGGAGAAAGTTAAAATTATGCATTCAAAATGCATACCAGCCCATCAGCTAAATAAATTGCACAGGTGGTACTAAGAGATTGATTTACAAGCATTGTGCATCCACAATTGAATTCCTATTTGTTCCTATTTCAGAACATCTGTTCAAATCACTCTCATTCCTTTTCTGATTAACTGCTACCAGCATATTGCTTTCCACCCTATCCCCTCCCCTTTCTACTAAAACTTATTAAACTCTCAGCTGAACCAAGTTTACAAATTACCATAATATTCTGCTGTAGTCTGCCAAAAACTTGCCTTGGAACAGGAGGTATATAACTTTACCATTTACCACCCTCATAGGTCTATGGAAGCTTTATACATTAGAAAATTGTTGTCCAATCTTATAACTGAAAAAGCTATATAATACCGCAAACCTCAGTAGACAGCCACAGACGACACTTTTTAGAGGCAAGAGCATTTGATTTATTGTTTCCTGAAAACTAAAGTGAAAAGAAGGGTATCTGCTGTGCACATAGGTATGGCCACTTGTACAACAAAACATATGCTTGTCTAGAGAAAGAAAGATAGTTGTCACTAAAACCCTTTTCTGATGTGTTTCATTTATATTTATTGTTCAACTCTATGTTAGTCACAAACATTAGATATTGATCAGTTGTTCCAAACGCCATATGTTACGCTGCATAAACAGCCCTAACCTGTATGCTTGGACCTCCAGACCATGCAGTTAATTGACCATTGAGAAGGTGGGTAAGGGCAGCTAGATTCCCCTTTATGCTGGCTTGAGCATGTGGAAAACAATAGCATCTAGATAAAAACAATTCAACCCAATTGATCCTCTGTTTCTCCAAGAATGATTGGTCAGTGTGTCTTTCACTATCCAGAGACATTAAGGTTTGACATCTAATCTGGCCAGCTAGATGGGATTATAATCATTTTGTGCCTTTAGTACATAAGTCAATACCAGTGTTATAAGATCAATATGCTTTGTAACCTGAAATGTATATCCCCTACACCCCCCTC
>NW_017306368.1:1231951-1243920 GCF_000935625.1 Nanorana parkeri | reverse complement strand
GCTACATATAAAATGCCAATATTGATTACTAGACACAATTTGGTAATGAAAAGATACTAATGTGTAACAATGTAGAGGTAACAATATATGAAAATGTTAGAGGCATGCATGTTTTTACATTCCAGTTCTAAAACAGGTGTTAGAAATTGACAACTTACCCACACAGCCTTGCCCATCCAGTGAGTCTTGGTACCCCTGGTAACAGAGGCAACGATATGAACCATTGTTGTTTTCACAAAACCCTTGATTGCACAGCGAGCTGTTAGTACATTCATCAACATCTGAAAATGAGACATGTTTCCAATCAAAGGACTTGACACAAACACAAGACACCTTTACACTGATTTGCATTCAACAATCAACAACAGGCAAATTATGAAGCTCTACAGCATCCACCAAAAACCTTAAATATCAGTCAACATACAAGCAAGAATCAGGTATCATAAGTCCAAATGTGAACTTCTACAGTGTTTAAGGTATTTAGAGCCCATTTTGTAAGGTGAAAATTAAGTTTAGGGGAAATACACTAAGGAGTGGAAAATTTGGATAATAAAAATACAAAAGGGTAGTGTTTATTAATGTTTTCACCCAAGAGTTACATAACTTTCAGCCAAAATGTACTCTTTTTTTAAAATAAAGGGAATCAAGTGAAAAATGAGTAAATCTTTGGTAATAATTGTAATAATCTTTGGTGAAAACATCGACAAATAGACCCTGAAGTGAATGTTTAGATACGCCTTTTTGTTGTTGCTTTGAAGCAGGGAAGAAAAAGAACCCATGGTGACACCTATTCTGGTAAAAACTGAAGAGTAGAATACCCCTCACTTTGTACAGATTTCCTCTCATTTCCTATTGCTTCTCTGGGACACCAATAGAGAGGAAAGCTCCCAAATGGGACATAGACATCAAAAAATAAACTGACCTAGGTTTTATCCTTTTCCTAGACCATTCAAAACAAACTAATTTTGGCTATACATACTCTTTAAAAATAGGTTGTAATGTGATGCTGAAGAGGCATCATATGTTTAAACTAGCACTTTATGCTGGAATATGTAAACAAAGCAGAAACTATGCAACTGTTTTATATTCATATACATTAGGACAAGAAGCAACAACAAAACAAGTAGCATGCATAAGCATTATATAAAACACATATATCTAGTAGCCAAATACCACTCTCTATACATAAGTATGAAAACACAAAGCAAGTGTTATTTCAATTTTCTACTGAACCGAAGGGGTCCTGGGGCCGAAGCTAGCCGAAGGATCGGCCAAAGCTACGGCCAGATCCTTCGGCTGCTTTGTGAATAGACCCCAAATTGTATGTGTTGTATAACTATAAATTACTTTTTTACTTGTTTTAAAAGTCATGAAAAATTGTGGTATACAAAAGAAATAGTGCCAGATTTCAAATGCCCTACATTTGGAACACTGAAAACAAGAAGCAAAATAAAAGCATTAAGTGTACATCAATCTAATAAGAATGAAGTGCATGGAATAAATAATTGCTTCAAAGTTTCAGATTATGTTCTATTTATATCTCAGCAGCAACCATAAATTATTGGTAGAGGAAAATAAATGTTAATTCAGGTCATACACTAATGCTCAACACAGTGAATTGCAATGATTTTTGGTTCTAAACTGGTGGGTCGTGACCCAAAAGTGGGTCGCGACCCTGTGTTCATTGGGTCGCCACTTGCCTTACTTTTTTCTAGGTGAGAGGCTTCTCAGCCTCCCCCTAGTGCAGCACTGTCAGTTGTCACGCCAAGCAGCCATTCAAAATATGCTGCCCGGTGCTGAGTGTCAGTCTGAGGTGGGGTGGGCTACAGCTATGGTTTCGAGTGAGCTCCATCCATAGATGCATAGATTACAGCTCCCTCGCATGTCCTGTAGAGGTGCATGGACCGGAGTGACGTCACATTCTGGCTACTGGCACCTCTACAGGGTGCGCAAGGGACTTGTACAAGCAATGCACATATGGATGAAGCTCCATCACAGCACAGCAGCCTACACTGGACCCCAGGCTGTGGATCTACTCCAGTTCTCGTAAGGTAGGGAGACTGGGTGGATCTTAAAAAACAAAGGAATTTTTTTGGGGGGAGTGTGTGTGAGATTGTGTTTGTAGTTGTGTGTGTCTGTCTGTGTTTTGAGTAAGGATGGGCTCGGGCGTGTTCGTAGCTCCACGTGCCGAGCCCGTCAGGAAGCTGGCACTGAGACATTTCCCAATCTCTGCAGCTGTGGACCAGGAAAATGTTTCAGTACCCGTGATTGTAGCTGCGCGCTGTCAGCTTCCTGGCGGGCTCGGCACGTGGAGCTGCGAACACGCCCGAGCCCATCCTTATTTTTGAGGGCCCGTTCACACTAGCATAGTGCAGTAATCGAACAGTCCTGTGCCATTAACGCACTGTACCACGCAACCTACTATGCGTTTTGGTGCGGGAGGTGCGTTGCGTTGCCATTCATTTGAATGGCACCCCAAACGCACCTCCAACCCACAGTTCAATCGCTCGCACCGGAACACAATGCAGTGCGTTCCATTGCAGTGCGACTTGGTTCGCGACTTAATGACCAAGCACAAATGTGGGTCCTGAGGTTACACAGGTTGAGAACCACTGCTCTAGAACACCCATCCCATCCCATTCTAAAGTCGGGTATACACAGTTATATTTTCTTCGTTCAACTTGTGGGCTGAACAAAAAATATATAACAGATTCCTCCATCCATGCTGAACAGTGCTGCTGCTTTCTTCGAGCTTAATTTAGATTGTTGAGCTTACAAGGAAAAGTGATTCATGTAAGTTTATTTATCATACTGGTAAGGTAGTTTAAGGCATATTCAGAAAATAATCAGCCTGTTTATTGGTGGTAACTTAATACACTGCAGAAATATTGATCTGTTAGGATGGAAAATCCATATTGGTGCATTTGTATGTGTTTGCAGTCATCATGCAACCATTGTTAGCACCCAAGGTGCCCGTACCCAGTGGATTGGTATTAAATGTCCAGAAAAAGCAACAGTTTTGTACAGCAGTTAGTTAAACAATTGCTTCCAATAAATGTAAAAACATACAGATGTATAAACAAATAGGTACTGTGTTAACTGTACATCTGATCCAATACACTTTGCACTGTATTTGTTTATAAATCTGTATGTTTATACATTTGTTACGAGCAACTGTTTTACCAACTATTGTAAAACATTGTTTCTCTTTCTGGACATATACTACAAATCCATTGGTGAGCACAGACCTCTGTTGTCATAATTATTCTTTCCTTTATTTATTGGGATTATTTAGGAGTATCCCCTACATAGGTATGCACAGCTTATTGGGAAAAAAACACAAACAGGGGGCGCCTTTCCTGGTGCAGACAAATTTATTAAGATCAGGATCAAAGGTAGATAAAAAACATACTCACAAAATTCAGCATGATAACTTATTGCATTAGGGTGTGCACACAAAAGTACAAACAAACAATAACAAAATATATATATATATATATATATATATATATATATATATATACACATACATACATATACATATATATACATACACAGGCAACTCAGATTCCCCTCTCTTAACTGTCCCTTACAGCCCGGCTTCCTGATTGGACGGGAAGAGCTGCAGCCATGCTCCCTCACAGCTATGTGAGGAATGCGAGTGGCAAGTGCTGCTGCACTCTGTGTCACTGAGGCGCCCACAAAGAGATCTTTGTGATCTCCCCGCCAGCTCAGTGACTAAAAACAGGATGTCCGCTTTTGGGGTTTTGGTGTTACACTTGGGGTGATTAGGGTGTGCCCAGACACACCCCCTGTGCACACCTATGATCCCCTATCTAACCTTTATTCCTCTAAGCTCCACATCATTACTGTTTTTTTACTGCTATTTTAAACTGGACTGCAACCAATTACAAATTGGACTACTTCATTGCATGCTTATATCCGGCTTTTTCACCTAGCCAAAAAGTAGATACTTCAGCTTAACCACTTCAGCTTCCATACCTGTAAAACCCATATGGAGCAGAGTAATTTTTACATTTTTTACTGGGGCCTGTTTTTTTGGCAATTTGTCATACTTAAGATAGCATTTTTGGGGTGAACTCTAGCCTTTTTTTGGGATAATATTGACAAAAAAAGACACAAAAAAAAAGTTTTTTCCAATTGTTATGAACAGTGTTAGGCTTAAAACAAATAGTTTTACTGTAAAAGTATAAATTTTTCAAAGCATGGTTGCATGCAAAAAAAAAAAATCTAAATTTTTAACATTTTCTTGCTATTTAAATTGTAAATAAAATAGAACAATACAGTCTATCCAAATCCCCACCACCTCCCCCAATACTGTGGCTTTTCAATGCTGGGTTTACACCTAGGCATATTGAATATGCACGTTTGTCGCGCGTTTTTACAGCATTTCACAGTAGAAAACCGCGCGACAAACGTGCGTTTCCGAGGGCTACCTGGCTGTATCGCAATGGATACGCGCGGCAAATACGCCCCAAAGAAGCTCCTGTACTTCCTTGGGCGTAGGGCGTTTTGTAGCGCATTCATGCGGCCTGTAATACGCCCAGGTGTGAACCATACCCATAGGAAATAATAGGATTTCGGTGTTTGAGCGTTTTGCAGAGCGTAGGAACGTGCTACAAAACGCCCAGTTGTGAACTGGGCCTAAAGGTGCAGATTTTTAGCAGTGAATGTTAATCTGGCAATACACTTTAAGGTTATTGAAAGCTCGTACGATCTGCCCATCTTGGACAGGCAGATCGTACTTGCGATCATCGCAAGCCCGCAATCTTACGATTTTCGCCTGGTTTTCCAACGTGCTCATAAGACAAAAGGCGTGCGACCGTACAGTAGAAACGGTTGCACGCCTTCCATACACCTGCGGATTATCATACGATTGCGGGATTCCCCGTGATTATCGTATGATAATGAATTAAGCACTGTAATTTAAAACACATGCACCAGGAAAATTCACCTGCTGATTGGCTAATGCCACACTCACTACTTTATAAACATACCTATAAACACTTGTAATCACTTAAAATGTAAACTTCTCTTTGGTTACATAGTATGTTATTTTCATGTTAAATTACAAAGTGCATTCAAGAAACTTTTGGACGATTTCTTAAGGGACCGTAATATACAGGGGTACGGGTACTCCTAGAATGAGATCCTAATAGGTTGGACTTGATGGACTAATGTCTTTATTCAACCTCAAATACTATGTAACTTTGTAACCCACACAAAGGCAGATAATAGCAGAGGATTAGCTTAATGCTTGGATGAGTTCTACAGCATAATGGATGGATAGTGCGAAAAACCTGGTTATAGGATATTCACAACTGTTAAGATAAGTGGCCAACATGCACAATTTAGGGTGTACTGGTGGGACTGCTGAAATATCTGATGTTATAGCTAAGTAATGTGTGTGCAATGCCAGGCATGTGGGCAGAGGAAGCTTTCCTCTGATGACTTTTTGCTAACAAGTCACAGAAGTGATCAGCTGAGCTGTCAGTTCTTCCATGCTGATGGAGGCCTGAATGGGAAAAAATTTAACTACAGAGAAATGCACCACTCCTCATCCCTGGCCCCAATTGGGCCCACCCCAGGTCAGGCCATAGCAGCCATGAGGGCTGCTGTGGCTGTAATTTCGCCAACGCTTGGTAAGTTTTCCCTGTTTCTCAACACAAGTTCACTATTGGCATTATAATGTGTCTGTATCCTCCTGAATATAAATGTTCAACCTATATAACTTTTGAGTGGTATTATATTTTGATTTAGTATGTGCTGAACAAGGCAGATAAACAGCATGGAAATATGTTTTTTAAATCAAACATATTTTTGTACATTTAAAAAAGAAATCTCTGATTTTTTTTTTCAATCATTGGTGTTCCAAATGTTATTCCTTTTTATATTATATGACCTAATTCTGACACTTCTGCAAACAATGGTTCCTGATAACTTATCTAGCTAGTCAAAGGCCAGCAATCACTTTCCAGTAACATTCTCCACAGAGCTTTTTGGTAATTGAGCACACTAAAGTATGTGTGCACAGCCCAGTTTGCATTGGAAAATGTTCACATGCAGACATATCGTTGTCTGCAAAAGCTCATTTTAACTTAGGAGGAAATGCAAGCACAACCTCAAGCAAATTTTTTAACACATGCAACTTTTTAATTTTTCAGTTTAGTAAATCAGGCTATATGGCTTTGTGTTTGTGGTTTACTTTAAACAAAACCAGACACCTAAAATTTGAAGGGTGTAATTATTTACTGACAAAAAAAAAGAGTGAGACAAAATGGATCAAGATTATTTATCCTGGTTATCACTTATATCTTTATATATGATATATTTATTTCAACTCTAACCATAAATTATTAAGTTTCTGGTGGGTTACTGAGTTTTAAAACTCTTAGATTTCTGTGTATTTCAAAGCAATACACATAAATAATGAAAGAGGTGTATATACCACATTTAAACTCTACATTACTTTTAAAAGGCATGCTTCCAAATATACTGACTCTATGTGGTGCACACATCCTTCTCCCACTCCCCAGTATATGTTCAAAACAATTCAAGGATCCCACAAAATAATGTGTTAAAACTGGCAGCATATCCCTACAGTAGCTGTTAATAACTTGCACTTCTCATCTGTAGTCCCAACAGTAAGTGAACCGTGCTTACATAATGTGTCTGTTCCACAAGAGCTGTATTATTTTACTTGTTGTGCACAGAAGGATTTAAGATGTAAGACAGAAGTCTGCATGAATGTCAAATATATTGTTTAATGCAGATAGCAGACCTGCGGTGAGAGCCTTTTAAAGGCTGAAACGTATCCACCAGATGGTAACAAGATCAACATTAAGTCAAAGCATTTCTTTTCCAGCAAATCTCTAGTGATTCTACAGTCAAAACCACTTCACAACAGTTCTTGAAATACCAGCCAGAAAAGATAAATATTCAGCAGGAATTCTCTGGTCAGTGTGGCTGAATGCAGTTTGAGAAGCCGCCAGATTTTCATTGAAAAAACTGAAGGCCATTTTTAATGGGTAACTATGTCGGTAATCTGCCAGACTTGAAGTTTGGTGCTTATAAGTAATGCCTCCAGACAGTGGGGTACCTAGCCTATTTGATACCCAGGGTGGATAAAGTAAATTAATTCTAATAATATGCAGAAAGAAAACAAATGGGAAATCATGACAATATGCAAACAAAAAATGGGCAATTGCGACAATGCAAACAAACACAAGCAATCTGGAGACCCCAAATTGTAGTGTAATTTTGTAGTAGAGTTGGTCTTCAATACTGAAGAAACAAAATGAGGCATTGTCCTTATTTTTCATTGGCCCCCAAAAATGTAAACATGATGCTGGTGTGACTGGTACACAAAATGGCATTGTTATACCAGTCAACAAGTTCCATTGTGGTTTGACTTTATTAAACTGGATATTTTGCTTAGCTGATCTGTCTAATAAGTCAGTTTAAGTGGTGTGTGTATGTGCCTGCAGGGATTCTTACTGAGGGACTCTGAATCAATGTAATCTTATTTATGTGATTTCTGATGCTGCACACTATTTGGTTTAACTTATTGAACTTCCCAAGTAAACCACAGCCTTCTACACATTGGTATTAAAATAATTGAACTATAGAATATGAAAAAAGTTGTAATGTGACATGATCTTTTATGACCTCCCTTGATCACTAACAATTTGGTATACGCCAAGATGGTGGCGCGCGAACATGCGGGTGTGGCCATCTTGATGTACACCAAGATCTAATCCGAAATGGCGGCGCGCAAGTCAGAACGCGCTGGAGGGCAGTATAGCCGCCGCTCATTCTGCAGTTTTAGTGTGCAGTTTCGGATTCGGAGGCCCGTTGCCCCCGAATCAGAAACAACATAAAAATGTGTTTCCTTTGAGGAAACGTATTTCGTTTTCATTTGTTTCGTTTGGAAACAATTTTTTTGTGTGCACATGTCTAATGGGCCCTGAAAATATCCACTATTATATTTAATTTCAATTAAAAGCTTAAAGTGACACTAAACTCTGGAGTTAAATCTTAAAAAAGCATTGAAAAGTATCTTAACTATTAACAAAAATGTAGCTTATTTGTGTATCACTCGGCGGTAGAGCCCCAAGTTATAGTGCAAAATTGTGCTTTAAGTCCCATTGTAAGTTGACATGTTGCTGCAGCCATCATGGACATGTAGTACTCTTTATGTGGGTGTGCTGAGTTAGCAAAAAAACTCACGCACAGACATGGTAAGTTAATATACGGTTTTCTTTTTTCCTTTGGAAGATACCTATTTGTGCATTTGTGATTGCCTTATTGGAGAATTTAGGGGGAGAGTCAAATACACCCATCCCCGTAATTAGAGCCAAGGTGTGATACTGAAGCTGTCTCACATCTGCTCTATTGATCAAGAATTGAGCGATCACAATCCACTGATCGTTCATTTCCCGAACTGAGAGCAGTGACTGTCCGCTATATGCTGAGTTTTGGGTCACAGGAGGACTTAGGTATATGTCCCCCTGTGACCCTAAAGAGAACTATGGCTAAAAAAGTTGGGCCATAGTTCTCTTTAACAAAAAATCATGAAGTATGAAAGATATAGCTATCTAGCCTTTATGCAGACCTTCTGTACAATATTTGCATTGACTTGTAAAGGCATGGAGCACAAGCAGTCAGAACTCCCAATCTGCATACTTGTACAAATCAATTTTTCTCATTCAAAGTTGTTTTTTCCAATAACCGGTAGGTAGTTGCCTTAAATCTGTCATACAAGTTTTCTCACCCACAATTTAAGCAAGGCTTTATACATACTGTAAGCTCTTGCCACAATATCTAGCACAGGCAACTAGATATTTAACACATTTGGCTAATGTGTTGGCAAAATCAGAGACAACTGGTCATTTAAACATCCGAACTGTGTGGAAAGAATGAAAAAATATGTATATAGATAACAAACAATGACTGATGAGCTCAAATTGCAAATGGAAAGCTTTTACTTGAACAATTATCAGCAAATAAGGTTCAAACAGCCAATACTCTACCCCTGAGTGACACATTTAATGTAATATGTTTACCATGAATTTCAAATGTCTATATAGCTTAAAGTGACACTAAATTTAGGAGTTAAATCTTAAAGATGCATTCAAGTACGACTTGTATGACAGATTATTAACAAATATGTAGCTTATTTATGTATCAATCAGCTGTAGATCCTCAAATCAGGAGTGAGTTTGGAGTAGTGGCTACTTTCCAACACACACAGGGATCATGGGGAACAAAAGTAGACACTCCACAAAAGGAAGGATAGTGTCAGCATGAATTCAGAGAGGATTTGAGGATCTACAGCCGAGTGATACACAAATAAAATACATGTTTGTTAATAGTTAAGGTACTTAAATGCATTTTTAAGATTTAAATCCTGAGTTCAGTGTCCACTTTAAAAAATGTAGTAACTGCTTTGAGTTAACTGCTGGACTACTGGAGTTTATTGCTGGACTACTAAACAGTCAGGTATGGAGAAAGAAGACTAGAGACACAGTAGACAAACTAAGCAGAGAGAATTGGAATTTCCAGTCATGACGGTAAAAAAAAAAAAATCATAAACCACAGAACTGCTGTATAAAGGCTATATGAAAAACGTATTACAAAGCAAGTTCAGTTTTGTACATTTTTTATAAAGTGTCTAGGATTTTATGTTTTCTCGTATTGACTTTGGGCTGACAGTGAGGGTGTTCCCTTGGACTTGAGGTTTTCTTACTTTTAACACCTGGCTTTACTAGGCTGATATTCTGTTTCATTTTTACAATTTTCTGGGAAAAGATGTAGGGGTTTTTGGGGTAACGTTTGGATTAAATTTGGACTGTGCAGCGTGAGAATTACATTTGACTGCAGATGTGTGCACACCATCGTTTATACCATTTGCTATTGCTGGTTTATATTTAGCATAGAACACACTTGTGGTCTGGATATAATTTAGACATAAATAAAATTCATTATGAGCCTTTGTTTAAGACCTGGCTTTAGAAAACCAAATGCAAACATTTAGTCAGTACTTGCTTTCTATAATTTTACTTTACAGAATTTGCTCTATGTTTATATAAGGTTTAGATATACAGTGCTGGCACATTTGAAGAAAAAAAAAACAAGTTATGTATCGTTGCCATAGACTTATTTTTGGCATCAGGTCAGTTTTGTAATGGTCAAGTGGTAATTGCCATGCTTTATTTTCTCTTTTCTGCCAGTAAAAATACAGATTCACAATTCTGTGAATGTAGAACTTGCTGAATGCTAAATGATGGAGAGAAACTAGCCAAACTAATATTAATATACTAAAATTTCCACTGAGTGGAATTTGGGGCCTTCAATCCTAACCCCTTGCTCTCTCATATATAAAAGCGTCAGGAAAAACGCGTTGGCCTACATTAAATTATCACATTTTCCAAGTAAAACTGTCATAGTAGGAGAACAAAAATAACAATTTAGATATGACAATGGTTAACAAGAACCATTATTTATTCAAAGGTTTCATACAAGAGGCTTGCAGAGTCCTCTTGAGGTCACTATGTGCAGGGTTTATATAGATTTATACACCTAGTCAGGGGAGGAGTTTAAACGGTACCAAGTGCAGTTATCCAAATAGTGCCTCAAACTAAATAACATACCTTCACATGACCTTCCATCAGGCGTTGTAGTAAATCCTTGCTCACATATACAGTGGAATGAACCAGCAGTATTGAGACATTCTCCATTTGGAGAACAGAGCTCTGGGTTTTCACACTCATTAATATCTGAAAAAATAAAACAAAGAGATTATCAGCAAAGACCAAACAAATATTAAGCCGATGTACGGCTGATTTCAGCCGATGTACGGCTGAAATTAGCCATACAAGCCTGAAGTGAATAGCCGAACAGCGTTCGGCTCACTTCACTTCAGATCGGTCATTCACTCGGCTGCCCTCGGCAGCTCCGTGAATAGACCCCTTAGTGTTCTACAAATATTTAGTGCAGGTACCTGAGAGTGTTTTTTGCAATTGTTACATATCTGTTTTTGGGGAGAGAAAATGTTTTTTTTATATAAACAGTCTTTCTGAGAAGAATAAAGAGTAATAGAAAAGCTGAATTACTTGCCTCCCCTACAGTAAATAGTGCTTCTGGTTTCCTGTGTTGCCCACATGTTTAAAAGCCAGGGTACTTATCCCTGTGATTTCTGTTTAAGTTGCAGCATGGTTCAGACAGATCATGAGGACCAAGTCTAGAGTTTTAGATGACCAGCAAAGAAAGGAGTCTGGAGTAGCATGTTTATTCCAAGAAGGATATTTCAAACCTTCTATTACTCTTTATTGATCTATACCAGCAAATCTGTTAACTTAGGGCCCATTCACACCAGTTGCAGTGCGTTCTGGCCCGATTCTGGCCAGAGCACTCGGTCTCGCATTGCGGTCGGCTGACTTTTTCGTGGGGCAGGAGGGGGCGTCAATAGTGCTTGCAGCATTTTGATCACACCGGACCTGACCGCAGGCTCAATGTGCCTTGCGATCCTGTGCGGGCGATCGCATTGCGGCCGGGGGGTGTGGCTACGGCGCCATTCACTTCAATGGCCCGCCACTCCCCCTCCTGTTCCACTAAAAAGTGAGCCGGCCGCATTGCGAGGCAGTGCGTTCTGGCCAGAATCGGGCCAGAATGCACTGCAACAGGTGTGAACGGGCCCTCAGCTGTATGTTAGCATTTGAGTTAGTGAACGGGCCCTCAGCTGTATGTTAGCATTTGAGTTAAGTCTACTTTAGCAATGTTTACATTTTGCCCGACAAAGCATTTCCTTATCTAGAGACCAAACCCCAGTTTGTCATGCAAGAAATCCTATATCAGTAACATCACAAAAAGGGACACAGACCAAACTAAGCTGACTACTAAAAAAAAAAAAAAAAAAAAAGGGTATTTTTTTTTTTGTTTTTGTCACT
>NW_017306368.1:1218403-1231816 GCF_000935625.1 Nanorana parkeri | reverse complement strand
AAAAAAAAAAAAAAAAAAAAAAGTGTACTTTTATTGTTGTCTTTGTCACTGGTGGATATTACTCCTAACTTCATGTCCGACTGACAACTTTTTAAACATCAGAAAGTGAAAGTAATTCACTTCAATTGGGCCACAGAAAGTAAAAACTAACATAGGTTAGTTTCCCCTATTCTATCTAATACTAAAACTAAACTTTTGGCCGGAGATACAGTTTTAGATATTGTTAAACCAAACCTGTAATGCTAGAAATATGGAGGCCACCAGTGTTTGAAATTCACCTGTATCCAGACTATGCACATTAAATCATTAACCTTTTCTTAACAATCAGTAAAGGGGCTTTAAACCAAGCCATCCCAGACCTCTCTAGCTGCTTCTAATGTAAAGTACTTTGTTTTTAAAGATCCTCAAATCCTCAAAGATCACAGCAAAGACTCTAAAGTCAAATGTTGGTCAGTTTTCAACAGAATAAAGAAAAATCTGCTGTTTTTTTAGAGGGCTGGCAGCCTGCTCAGATTTCACCAAGACTGCAAATTTCTTCACAATGCCAATAAGTAGAGATATTAATGGAGGCTTATTTTATAGTGCATTTACTGCTTGTTCAAAATATGTAAAGACTTTGGTCACCTGAAGTCTAACAGTCAACTGCTTGACCTCACACACTTCTCCCAACTTCTCTAGCAAAGTATTTGCTTAAAAGAGATGTACATCTGCTGTACATTTTTCTCATGAAATCCTAACTCTGCTCTGGGGCTGAGATTCGGATATCTCTAACAGCCTCAGGCCCAGAGGGTGCTGGCAGACAATAACTGTGGCTCTCATTGACCAAGAACTTGACTGGCCTAAGATATCATGTAGCCTAACAGTGTAGTATATACATATCCATGGCACTACAGTTCACAGAGGGCCTGTGCCACTTCCTGGATGTATGCCCGCTCTTCCTTTTTTCTTGCCTTCCATCTCCAGCCTAGGGTTACCACAATAGAAGCTCTATCACTACCATCTGCTGTTTCTCTAAAAAACAGCAGAGACAAACAGGAAAGTCTTATGTACAGTATTAATTTAGATAGTAGATAACTCCCTGGTCGTTCACCTAATGTATTATTGTCAACACATAAAAGGAACCTCAGTAAGGTACCTGCATGTCGAGTCCTTTCTCTGTGTGCCCAAAATGCCTGGGTGTTCTGAAAAACACTTCTCCAGGTGGAGCTTAATATTTAAACCTTATTATGTGGCCACCACTATGAATGGCGGTCTTGTTGGCCTATAGCAAGGCTTAGGAGATGGGAAGGGCAGGGCCAGACTCCCAAGCCCAGGAAGTTAGTATAATTCAGAGCACTCAGGGATTCCAGGAACCCAGGGTGCTTACAATGAAGAAAGAATTGACGTGCAATGTGCTGACAGAGGTGGATTAGGTAAATATGTGACACTTCAGGCTTGCTTTTATAATAGACTTATGGGACAACTTTTCTATTTTAATGGAGTTATTTTTATGGAGTTTTTGTTGGTGTTGTGGCACCTCCAAGCTTCTCAGAACACAAGATGGAGCCAGAACACCAGCGATGGAAAAAATGATATTCATAGCTTAATTACAAATAATTTCAGCAAAAAGAAAGAGGTCCCAATTTCCTTTCTACCTCTTGAAAATAATTTATGCAGTTTCTTTAATAAATGTTAATAAAAGTTATTTTTGGCTGTTTCTAGTGATCTGGGAGATACCAGCCTTTCAAATAGTATCAAAATGCATGTATTTGGCTGTCCACTATGAAGTCCATTTCCAGACTTTATAGTGATGTAGCACTTTATAACACTTTGCATACATTACATCCATATTTGCTACCTCTAACCAAGACAAAAAGGAGAACATATTGAAGGAAAACAAAAAGCAGAACAGACTGTCTTATTCGGGGTTGCACATCCGTGCATATGTTCGTGTTTATTTACAGTAAGTACTGACATATACCAGCATATAGTCATTGACTTCAATGGGTGGCTGTATGCAGCACCTGTAGAAAAATACACTTATATCTTACTTGCAAGACCCTAGGTGCCCGTGTGCATATGCCCATATGGTTGTTTCTGGGCAGCAATTATGATTATTTACAAAAAAGTGTAGATAAAAATGAAGGAAATTTCTGTTGAATCTGTTTTCTTTATCAGACAGGATGTACAGTTTTACACTCTTCTAAAGTTTTGACATACTGGCAGAAAACCATCAGAAAATATTAAACTGAGTCTTTGTAAAACAATAAATGGAAAGAGCAATATATTAGATGGCTGTGTCGGGGTGAAGCGACAAGTCATGCACAAGATATATACACACATATACACAAAAATGAACACATTAGCTTTAAATTATTACCCACAAGGAGTGATTGTTCACTACAGCAATGCCCCAAAGGAAATGGGAAGTATTGATCAAATAGGCTGTAATCCAGGGATAGGTAACCTCAGCACTCCAGATATTGTGGAACTACAAGTCCCATGAGGGATTGCAAGGCTGACAACCACAAGCATGACTTCCAGAGGCAGAGGCATGATGCATTTGTAGTGTTCTAACTGGAGTGCCTAGGTGCTTACCTCTGCTGTAATCCCTTGCTGAATTATGATATTTCATTTTCAATATAACTGCAGTGCACTTTAAATGGTGCCAGCAAAAATAGACCGGCATTAGCAGAAGAGTTGCTAAATGTCACATAAGGTAGCCTCCAAAATCACCTAAAAAATGAATCGGCACCTCGGTGACCATGCTCTTACAGATCCCAAATGCATTTTAACAGTAGTCTCAGAGTGAGAAGAGACAGTAAAATAATCATCTAGTCACCTTAGAAGACCCTGAGGGGGCATTCGTAGCTCCTAGGTTGTTATTGACAGTCGGCAGTTAAAAAAAGAGTCATCGTTAACCAAAAATGTTTTCTTCAAGGTGGTATGTAAACTCCCATTGCTAGCTAGCCTATACATCTGAAAATGTTATTTACCTGTCTGCCCCTGTCCTCAATAACCTCTGAACCATAAACTGGAACATAATACATTCTTGATCCACGTCTGAGACTCAGAATGTAATAACCCTAGAGACATCTGGGCAACTGTTCCTTTCAGAAAGAGATCAGCAATACCACCCTGCATATTACTCTCAATACAGCTTTCTTGTTATTTTGTTTTAAGTAGCTGGAACACTGAACAATTGTAAATGTTTTTCTTGATTATATAAGGAAACATTTTCCAAAATTACCAGACATCTTCTCCACAAGGGTACATATTTTCTGTTTATTATAGCTTTAAAAACCCTTACCTTGACACCTCCTTCCATCAACAAGCAGGAAGCCTGGTGGACATATGCATATATAAGAACCAAATGTATTAGAGCAGCTTCCTCCTCCCTGGCAGGCTTCATCCAACTCTTGGCATTCATCTATGTCTGCAATCAAAGTTTTGGCAAACAAAGCAATTATTTCATGATTGGATGGCCCATTATTTTTAAACCATATTACTCTCCAGCTATTATGTATCCAGCTTGACATAATATAGTTGCTTCATTATATCTCAGGAAACAGACATTAAATGGTAATTTTAGAAAATTATGACTAGTGTGTGGATATTTCTTCTGAGTTTTTATGACGCACAAGTTGTAATTTGAGGCAGACAGCAATCCTGTCTTCAAAATTGTGAACAGCCATTGGCAAAAAAAAAAACAATCATACACATGAGTGTAAAATGCATGCACTGTCAGTATAAATAAAATACAGTACATTTACATTATTTAGATTGGTAATAGAAGTTGCAAGAGGCTCTGATATGCTTTACTTCTTAGAAAGTCACAGACAAGAACACAACCTTGTGACAAATGGTGTGCTGTTCTTAATGACACTCCAGTATTGTAAAAGTATATTTCCACCAGCTAAATTTGGTAGGTATTTGTGGGACTTTGCAGATGGACTAAGAGAAAACAGTAGATGCAGATGCACTTATACAGTAAACTATCCGGTATTTAACTAACCAGAATTCTCCTCTAACCAGAAAAAAAGATCCCCTGTGTAATCACTGTTCTGCTGAAATGCGGCATGCATTATCCTGGAAACGAATGTGTTTTAAGTGTGCCTATTTGTCTTAATTTCCTTCTGATTGCTGCATTTCAATATTAATATGTCAATACAGAGTTTATGTTATGGTATGGTATAGTATGTGGTATGGCATTAGTTAGACCTATTTTTAATAGTAACCAGAAACTACATTTATCGGAATCTACCAATCCCCGTGGATGCCGGATAACAGGGAGTTTACTGTAATTAGGTGTTGCAGCACATTTTTTTTAATAGGCAACCATTGTTTTACCTTCTATGATGGCACTAAAATACTGCAACACAGTTGATATATTACCTAAGTATGAAGGATGTATGTTTGAACAAGTACACAAACAACCCCTGATTCATCAGAGAGATTTACCCAACAACAACCATCTACAGTACTTGATCTTGATCCTCGAACTGGTTACATGCCTTGCAAATAATCAATTATGTATATCTAGCATTAACTTAAGATCAGGTAGCTGCTTTAAATGTTGTGATTTTGTTCTCTTATGCAACACATCTGCATCCTCTGGTAAGATGCAGCATTTTAGCAAAGCATTTTTCTCCCCCTAAACAGTTAGGTGCTAATTACACACAGAGAGATTAAAGGTGGGACTGTGCATCAGGAGAAACATGGATCGACTCTGAGGAATTTACCGCTTCAAGGATCAATAACATCCATAACAAGTAGGTGTTTGTTGTTGGAAAATCTCTCTGATAAATCAGGGGCTGTCTGTGTACTTGTTCAAACATATATCCTTCATACTCAGATAATATATCAACTGTGTGTTGCATTATTTTAGTACCATTATTATTTAAGGTAAAACTATGGCTTTCTATTAAAAAAAGATATGTGCTGCAACACCTACACACCAAGTGCATCTGCACCTACAGTTTACCCTTAGTCGATCTGCAAAGTCCCACAAATGCCTACCAGATTTAGCAGGTGGAAATACACTTTCTTTTTATTTACTGGCATTACGCCATTACCACTGGTTAGCCCGAACCACCATCTAACACACACACTTATTAACACAATTTAAAAAAGCAGCAATTGTGAAAATAAGGTGAATTCTGGTGTAACAATTTTGCAAATTCAAATGTATTCATAATGACTAGGCATGAGTAAACAGGCTCAGGTTCAGTTTGCGGGAAGATCCGAAAAACCAGTGTGAAGTCTACAAAACCCTGAACATAGCACCAAACCCTATTAAAGTCTATAAACCCCACTGTAAGTCCCACCCTGCTAAGTACCTTTGTCCCAATGTTGAGGGACAAGCGTCTCTTTCCCATATCCTGTCCATACAAAAGGAAGCAGGGGATTGCGGGTGGGACTAATAGGAATCTGTATGCCCCCTTTATATTAAGGGGGACCCCAGATATCTGCCCCCCTCCCAGAACGATGAGAACAAGGGTACATTACTCATTCCCAAAAAGTGAAATGTAAACAAACACACAGACATCTTGAAAAATTCCTTTAATAACAATACAAAATAAAAAACAATAAAAAATGTAAATGATGTCCCCTGATGTAAATCCATCATTAATCGCCTCATCCAGCGACAATCATGACACCCCACTGCCTGACAATGTTTCCCCACTGCACTCTCGTCATTAAATTACAAATCCCCATCTATCAATAAAGTTGATGGAGCCGATCAAATTGCCACATTAATTCACCAGCACTGTGAATGACTTGGGTTCACCTCAAGCCCAGGTCTGACCCGAACCTGAAGTTCATCCCTATTAGTGATCCAAAATGAGGTACTACTACAGGACCATAGAGTCTAGCATGCTTTAAGCATTTTAGGTGGAACAGGTTTTTTGTGCCAAAAGATAATCCTATCAAGAATGTATTAAAAACCAATTATTTTCTTGGAATTTTTTTTGCCCACAATGTCTCAGGAGCAGAATGTGATAAGATAGCAGACCTCACACTAGATTCAGTTCATCAATCAGCAATTACTAAACAATGAGTCATAAAGCTTTTATATACAGCCATAAAATGTGTGTTTAACATAAATGTTTGTTTTACATAATTAATCTTTCATTTTTTTCATTCAAGTGAAAAACACATGGGGAACAAATAGGAGATCACCATCAATGCCCCACACGCAGAGTTTATAATACATGTTCTGTCTGTTTTCATTAGGCATCATACATATTGTAAAGAAACTTTGGCTAGTGTTAAGCTAATCACTGGAATGCATTTGAAGAATTGTTGTTACTTTTGATCTGTTTGGTAATGTAAACTCGCCATATGTTTTCAAGATTTTCAAAGTGCTTACAATGTAAACAATGCCTTTTCAGAAAGGAGTTTCAGAAAGCGAGAGTATATGGGTCATTAAACAACATTTTAGAAAATAATTTCTCAGAGAACCACAGCATCTAAATAGGATTTATATTTCAAATGGCATGCTATAATACAAAAGCTCCAATTAATAGTATAACCAATTTCAAATCACATCGTCATTTGCACTGCAGCTGTTGGCCTCTTCTGTAGTCAAACAATATAGGTAATACACAGGGCACCTCTAGCTTCCCGTAAATTAAGGTCAGGAGAAGGAATAGGACCCCTCCATGATCTTAGTATGTGAGCATCAGTGAAGATAAGAAATAATTGGTGCTCTTAGAGAATAGATCAGACAGCGAGTAGAAAAAAACTTCCATTAATAGGGCACTGAAAAAGCTTTGATGAAGTTATTAAACTGCATGAACTTGAGAGGTATACTTCTCTCTTCAACTTCAAAATTAATCTTTCTAAATCTACTGCCCTAAATATGTCTTTACTGCCATCAAAGGTCGCGCGCTTACGCTCCAATTTTCCTCTCCCTTGGTCAACTGATGAGTTCAAGTATCTGGGTACTTATCTCGCTGCGGACTGCGATCCCCTGTACGATGTGAATTGTGCCTCTTTACTGGGAAAAACTAAACAAGATCTCTTAGCATGGAATTCCCTGACACTGTCCTGGTTTGGTCGATGTAATGCCATTAAAATGACCATTTTACCTCTTTCAGGCTCTCCCTATTCGGATTCCTCGGTCATTCTTGCAATGTTTATGCCAGATTTTCACCGGATTCTTATGGTCATATGCCTCCCCCAGGATCCGTTACAGCATTGTTACCTTGCCTATTTATCTGTGTGGCATAGGTCTTCCCGATCTAGCCAAATACTACAAGGCGACTCATCTTGCAAGAATAATTGATTGGTGTTGTCATCATCGGACCAAACAGTGGGTCTCCATGGAGGAAGAGGACTCTTGCTCTCTGCTTGCAGCCTTATCTTGGTTGTGCGTGCTGCTATCACCTGCTTTGGGTCAGGTGGTGTGGCAGCTAGGGAGGGAGGGATGTCTGTCAGCAGGGGGAGATGTGCTTAGAGCAGGGGGTGATGAGGTGGACTCTGAGCTGGGGGAAGGGGGGTGGGGGTGTGCTGATTTTGGAGGGATGTGCTGTGCGAGAAGGGTGAGGGTGCACTGTGTGGTAGTTGGGTAGCAATATACTGCATGTGTTGGGAGTAGGGAGTGAGAGGGCATTGTGAGCAGGAGGGTGGGCATGCTGTGCGTGCCCATGTGGTGTCTAGGGAGTGATATAAACAGCGAGGTGGCCAGGGTGGAATTATAATTCTCACACAAAGGTGCTTCCATTGAGACTTTAATAATGTACTGCCTTATAACCAGCAAACCTAGCCCATTGTGTCCATTTTGTAACTCACTCACCTTCATGTTTGATTGAAGGCAGCACATAGTTATGCACTATTTACTTTCATGTTTAGGCCGGGGAGGGGCTGGATTAATCACCATCCACATGCACACAGCATACTCCGCTTCACCAGCTCCTCTGGTTTGGAATGGGTGGGACTAGGCGTAGCTGGTTCTGCCATCACACATAATGTCAGGACCACCGTGCATCACACTGCACCCTGAGCAGTGTGTTGGAAAGTACAGTGCATATCTTTCTGCTGTGCTGCCTGTGTACCAGTGGGAGTCTCCCGCTCCGGGCCGCCCAGGAGAGAAACACTGCTTTTTATTTTTTCTCTTTATTCTGACACAGAGCCGTGTCAGAATAGAAAACAATTAATAATTTCCGGCCGCTCGGCCAGCTTCGGCTTTCAGCGCGGCTCAGCCGAGCCGAAGCATATGCCTTCAGCTCGACTGAGCCGCTCGGCTAAGTTCGGGAGCAATTGTGAATAGCACATACAGCAGACCTTCGGTTCTATAGAAACGAAGGGGTCCTGGGGCTGAAGCTAGCCGAAGGATCAGCCGAAGCTGTTCCTGTTCCCCCAGTAGCAAAATGGAAGTGGGACTTAATTATTATAATATTAAGGATTAGCTAAAACGTATGTAGAACATTTTACATGGTTACATAGACGTAGGAATTGACTTCAGCATGAAGAAAACAAGTATAAAGAGAAGAAAACTTTTTAAAAAACATTTACAATTTTGCAGATTCTAAGGATAAAATTGTCTGGAAGCAATCTGGCGATCAGGGAAAATTGGCAGCTATAAGCCTTCACACCCTCACCCTTGCTCTAGTACAAGGATATGGAATTCTGTGATACTTTTCTATCTATTAGTTGTCAATATACAAAAACTTAGGTTGGATAAACAGTGTGTCTGATTTTGAAATCCTGTTTTCAGATTTATATCAGTGCTGAGAGCAAGTTTTATGTAAAAATAAATAAGAAGCATTACAACATGCAAATATAATTTCTTCTAGTTTTAGACAAAACAGATGCAGGCTATTTACTAAAATATTTTTACATAAAAATGCAAATTAAGAAATAAAATGTATGGAAAGGTGTGTTAGAAGACATTGTGGAGGCATCAAATGTATAATAGTTGAAAGTGAGAGCATAATAAGGTCTCCAATGTCTTGGGTGCCAAATACATTTGAGTTACAGCCACACATTTTTTTTGTATGTAATGGCATGGAAAAAGCTATTACAACAAACTGCATGTGTCCACTCAACCCCATTTAGAAACTCATCAGAAAGTAAAATGTTAAGAACCACTGTAAGCATTTTATATACCAGCATGACACCACTGAATGAATCACAGGTATAATTATAGTAAAACATCTGAATGTTCACAGATGTAAATATACCATTTACATGCTTACTATAGCTGATCTTAAAGATCATCTTCAGGCTCCATTTTTTAATCTGCACTCTTCCAATACATTGCTTCGTGATGTGGTGTGTGAATAACCCTCCTACCTTACTTATAATCTGTAAAATATGCATGTTTATGGCCGGTCATCAGTCACTGGCCGAAAAACACTTTCTTTTTGTTGCCTACAGAAGGGTTTAGCAGTGCTCCTCATGCCACTTCTATAGTGTACAAAAGGGAGCATTGCAGAACTACAGTACCCATGATGCTGCGGGCCGTGGGAGGGACCATCAGGTAGCGCAATTAGGCCGAACAGTAGAAAGCGCCAAATCAGGCAGATACAGACATTTCCCCCCCCCCGTCATCAATATTTTGTACAGTAATGGTAAACCTAAGCACATACAAAAGTTTTGGAAGTATATATCTTGTAGTGAATTAATTCATTCTTCACACACATTCCTTAATGCAGCATACAGACATATAAGCCACAACATCTCTGGATGTTCAATGCACCACTAACAGGGACCACAACATATACTGTATATTTATGTAAGTAATACTTTCATTTCAACATTACCTTCACACTGTTCTCCAGCAGGTGATAGCTTGTAGCCTTCATTGCATAAACAAGTGAACGATCCCCTGGTATTCCTGCACTGTCCATTGGCACAAAGGCTTTGAACTTGGCATTCATCAATGTCTGTTGAAACAGAGTTGGAAAATGAACAATACATGAGTGACGACAAAAATTTTATTTTATTTATTGCTATATTCGGGCTATACAATGCTGTATTATACAAGAAAAAAAGAGGGAAAAGCATTAAACACTACAATACTGAAGTATTATAATCAGGGAGAATTAAACACTGAGAATATCTGATCATGTAATCATGGACCTATTGAGCACCAAGAAGATACTTTGGGCCAATAATTCATATTTTCTCAGTGTTTAATTCTTAGGAAGTTTAGGAAGTCTGTACAAAATGAAACCAACCACTTTAAAGCAAACTTGTGCCACGACCACTGAAACACCAATGACTGTCACAATGATGATATTAATGTACTGCTCAAAAGCTTTTACTCCTTTTTGCATGCCATTGGATTTGGTAATGTGTCTTCCCTGTAGCACTCAGGAGTGCACTTTCAGGTTGGGGCACTATATCAAAAAAACACACAACCAGAGCACAACAGCACCCTCCTATGTGGCACATTCCACAGCCTGTCAGGGAGCTCACCTAGGATTATAAAAGACTAAGGGGGTTATTCACAAAGCTAGCCGAAGGATCAGCTGAAGCTTCAGCTGATCCTTCGGCTAGCTTTGGTTGTGGGAGCCCATTGGTTCAGTCGAACCGAAGGGTTGCTGTATGGGCTATTCACTATAGCCCTACGACTGCCGAAGGCGGCCGAGTGGCTCAGCCGAGCCGAAGGCATATGCTTCGGCTCGACTGAGCTGAAGTGACAGCCGAAGCAGAGCGAACCTCGCAAATGACAGCTGGGCTGGCTCCGCCCAGTTGTAATGACTGATCAGCAGCTTTGTGAATAACCCTATAAGATGAAATGGTTGCAGTGTAAAAGATGTGAAGGGGATCAAGCTGAGTTAGCAGATCAGTTACACAAAGCAACTTAAATGCAAACAGCTCTGGCTGGGAAATTCCATGTTAAACTACTAATCAAAGTCTAGTCTCTTCAATTAGACACTAAAGTAGGGTATACATGGTGTGAATTTCAGCTGGTTCTTGATGAACCAGCCAAATTGCACAAAGTGGGTGCTGATGTCAGCACTGTGAAATACATCAGAAGAAGGAGCTCATGTGGTCTGCGCTTAGACCAATAAAGGTAAGTGGAATTAGATTCTGTGTATGACTACCATCTTTTTGTACATGAACGTTATGTTATTTGGAAAGTTAGCACCTGAGCTGGAGTGGATGGAGCATTTGTGTTCCTTGAGCAGGGACAATACTTTCTGTACTACTTGATCGGTCATTCACTCGGTTGCCCTCGGCAGCTTTGTGAATAGACCCCTAAGTCTGCTTGGTTCGGAATAAGCAAGAGATTCATTGAGAGGTATTCTCAAGGTTGTTAATTTAAAAAAAAAAAGCTACCTGCAGAAAAAAAGTCCTAATACCTGTCCCGCCACCTGTGCCTCTGATTGTCACTAGGTCCACCAGTGACATAGAGGTCAGCAGGTAGAAGCACATTGTGCAGGGGGGATTCAGGAGTGTTGAATAGTATAGCTATGCAAGAGAGTGAAAGTCAAGAGGCATGGGCTGCGGGACAGGTAAGTCTTATTTACTCTTCATGTGCATGTTTTTTTGGCAACTGAATTGCTTTAGGCTTATGTAATTGGTTTGATCTCAATAGCTTGACCACTGCTCAACTTGCATGCATCTTCCTGTTCCTGTTTGTACTTCTTCATCAGTCTAAATCCCTCACTTAGGGATATGTTTCCTTTAAATAAAGTATAGCATTCTTTTTATTTCAGTTTATTTTTATGAGATGTTAAAGGTTATTTACAACAGTATATCCAATTACATTTAGTTATGTCTGCGTAATTATCCCAAGGGCTATAAAATGGAAATTAAAATGTCAAATACAAGCTTAAGGGGTTTTTCAGAGTCTGATGTGTGCAATGTATTGAAATAAAATGTAAAAATATGTTGTTTTAGCCTGCTATGATATAAAATAAAAAGGTATGAATCTGACATGTTTGGTGACTAAAAAAACAATTTTCAGAATTATTATAGAGCCTGCTGTGCACTGTATTCTACTATGAAACCGTCAGATCAGAACCGTCACGCACCATTAAAAATTTGTGTTTTATATACAGTGTGTCTAGCCATGTAATAAAATCACTTGTGTTTTAGACACAGACATAAAGTATTACTTGTTAATGGTAAAAATGAGTGCTAAACTCATAACTTTAAAAGAATGCTAGTCAGGACAAAATCTGCTAGTACTACAAACACTTTCCCTCCAGTTTTAAAGAGGAAATTAAATCTGGAAGCTGTGCCCAAAAAAGGCAGGCAGAGGGAAAAGGACTGGTAAAAAGGTTTGCGTGTTGTCTCCCTGCAACTAATCTTTGCCCATTACTGACTTACCATGCCTTGTTGTACACCTGTGTCTCTGTGTAGAGGCGTCCATCTTGATACAGGCAGGGTTTTAGTGTGGTCATGTCAGCCTTTAGTAAGTGCAACAATGAGCAGCACAGCAGTGATATCACCAAATCTCACTTCAAATCTCCTGAGACTAGCTGTGCCTTAGATCTTACACTGCAGATGCACAGCTATGAGGTTGTATGGGCAGGAGTGCCTATGCACCCTCACATACCAGGAGGAACTCCAGAGAAAAGGTAAATTTGTTTGCCCTTGCTGGGCAAGATAAGCTGAATTTTCTAAAGGAGGGGGTTTGTATCTTTGACCGCATTCTGAGAGAAATTGCAGGGCCATTTCCTGGAATCTATGCGATAAATGCCTTTTCAGTTTGAAATACAGTGGTACCTCGGTTCACGAACTTAATTCGTTCTGCGATTGTGGTCACTAACCGATTTGGTCGTGAACCAAATCAAACTGTGATCTCGACTAGAGGAAGCCATGACCAAGTGTCAGAGTAGGGAAAATGGCTGCAGTTGTGTTCGCCACCCGAAGGGGAGTTCACGAACGGAGGCAACATTTTGCTGAACTTCCTGTTCGCGAACCAAATTGTTCACGAACAGAAGTGTTCCTAAACCGAGTTACCACTGTATATTGATCATAGACTTCAGTGTAATACAAGCAGGTTACTACAGCACCAATTAAATACATAGTTCATCTTTGGTCTATGGTATATAGCAATTAATCGGCTGCAACTATTGATGTGGCAGTTTAAGGGGGATTATCCCTCAATGCATGCAATCTAGATGGACCCCCCTTCCAAATATGGTCCCCCCTTGCTCCCTGTGATGGAAGGGGTGGAGCTGGGATGCCACCCAGTTGATTTAGCCTGTTCTATTTTGCCATTGTGGATATATGCTTACCGCTTTTCCTGAAGAAGCAGTTATTAAGGACTGTGAAACATGTT
This sequence comes from Nanorana parkeri, assembly GCF_000935625.1. Lineage (NCBI taxonomy): Eukaryota > Metazoa > Chordata > Amphibia > Anura > Dicroglossidae > Nanorana > Nanorana parkeri. Next base: position 1,218,588 of record NW_017306368.1, on the reverse strand, counting down.
GAATCATATTGAGGGTGACCCCTTTTTAAACCAGCATTCATTAATTTATTTAACGTTCATGTAAAGTGTTGTAAAGTGTTATGCGGTGCTGATATTTACTTTGGCACTGCATAACAAAATTAACATTTCTATATTTTCCCCTATCGCTTAATGGTTACTTTTATATACTGTATTCTTTATATATA
>NW_017306368.1:1200665-1216400 GCF_000935625.1 Nanorana parkeri | reverse complement strand
ATACACATATTTTTATTTTATTTTTAATTTATTTTTTCTCCAATGCAATAAAGACAGATTCCCATAGCTAGATTGCTATTTAGTTTGCATGTACATAAATTCAACCGGAAATTAAATAAAAAGTAAATCATCAGAACACTAAACACTTGATCCAAGAAAGTAAAAAGAAAAAGCGTAGTCAAATTGCAATAATAAGGAAAAATCCTTCCTGATTCCAAAGGCAATTGGATACTAACTAAATAAACATTTATTCTAAACATCTAAATTGTTATTTCTTGTACACATAACCTTTATAATTTGATCATTTAGAAATAACTTAATAATAACCAGGAATAAATAAGTATTAAAATTAACACCATATTCTGATGAAAACCATGCTAGTTATGTTAGAAGCTATACTACAGTATATAAGCCTGCTCTGTAATAGACAATATTAGACAGTTCACCTACAGGCTTGAAGATTTATGTTATTATGAACAATACTATAATGTTTTTAAAGCGTTTTATTCATTTTTTCAGGCAAGCACTGAGTATTTCAGTAAATACAAGGGTCATGGATAAATATAAGAATTAAAAAATAAGAATAGCAGTTGCATGATCTATATCATACTGTAACTAGGTGAACCAGATTTAAACTTTGTAAAGGTACAAAGGGCATGTGTAGTGCCCCCTGCCCTTCTGTCCCCTTGCTTTTGCCGGCAATTTGCGTCTTTATACAGCTGGTAGTTGCTGTGTAAATACAGCAGCTAAAATAGATGCTGATATCATAATACACATTTGAGATGTTTATAAACACTGTTCAGACAAGGGATTAGCAATACAAAGTAACATTGTTGTTTTTGTATCTATCCTGTTTCATTCATCTGCAGATCAAATGGATGAGTTTCAATCTGCATATGTTGTTAGTTAAAGGAGAACTATGGGGAAAAACACTGACCCCATAGTTCTCCTTAGGGTAACGGGAGGACGCTCGTTTGTGTCCTCCCGTTACCCTAAGCTCAGTATACCGCGAGCTGTAGCTCGCGGTATACTGAGACGCCGCAGCCTGGGCGGATCCTGACCTCGACGTCGAGATCCGCGTGGAAGCTGCGTGACAGCTGGCTCTGCCTCTGGATAGGCAGAGCCAGCTGTCACGCAGCTTCCACGCGGATCTCGACGTCGAGGTCAGGATCCGCCCAGGCTGCGGCGTCTCAGTATACCGCGAGCTGTAGCTCGCGGTATACTGAGCTTAGGGTAACGGGAGGACGCTAGTTTGTGTCCTCCCGTTACCCTAAGGAGAACTATGGGGAAAAACACTGACCCCATAGTTCTCCTTTAAAGCAACCTGAAAACCAAAAACTAAAAAAATGTTTTATATAAAATTTGTTCCTATGTTACTCCTATGTTATTTCTTAGCTTTCCCTAATCATCCCTAATTAAATCCCTTTTCCCCTTCTTCCATAAACGTCTTTTTTCCTGATGATTTAATTTTTTTCATTTCATTTCAATTTTTGAAATAAAAAAACATTAATACATGAACTTGTTTTCTTTTTATAAAATTTTGTTCATTCTTGTTTTTTAGTGTTGCATTAAAAAAGCACACAATTGGAAAATAATGTAATTTTAAACTGGACAAATTATAAAATAACGTTTATTATTTTTATCTACAGTACCCTTTTTTTACCCTAGGGGTAAAACCTACTATATATTTTTTACATATTCCCATTCACATAGCACATTTTAAATAAAAAAAAAAAAAAAAAATCCTGCTTACCTTTATAAATGATTTTTTCTAAAAAAAAATTCCTAATTGGCATCTCAAGACAGAAAAAGGTAAGAAACATTTTAAAACATATTTTCCAGCTATGCTGCATGAATGGGAAAACGTAAGAAGCATATATTCTCAGATCTGACGGCAAACATGGAACACTTTGAGCAATGATTAAGTTATTGCCGAATCAACAGGCCCATAACAGAAATGTAAAAATTGCTCTGGTCAATAATAGGTTTACAGGTGTGACAGCTGAAGACATTAAAGCAAAGAAAAATTTGGGTAAATTATACATACCGTCACACTTGTCGCTGGATGGGCTTAACTGATATCCTGAGTTGCAGGAGCATATGAAGGAACCTTCAATGTTATGACATTTACCATTCAAGCATAAATTACCAAGCTGACATTCATCTATATCTGTAACAAACAAAATGAGTCAAGTTACAGCACTCCTAAAGAATTCCTAGTACTCTACACAAGAACATGCACTTGTCTTTGTTTGTAGACAAATTTAGGCTCAACAATTTACCTTTATCAAATAGAGAACTGTATTGCACCCCTGCATATTTTATGGTTCATGAATCATTTTCTCTTTTGTCTGCTGAAAATCTAGAACATTTCATCTGACAACTGTTCCAAAAGTTCCCATAAGCATGTGTACCATATATTTTATATATGTAAACCACTGCATAAACATAAACTGCATAATCTTTGGCACACCACCATTGGATAAATGTGCAGACACACTGCAACATTTCAGCCATTACCTGTTCTTTAATGTAATGACCACCAATGACACAATATTTGTTTTACAACTTATGGTTTTACTCCTGAGATACTGGTGTTTTCATACTGAGCAGAAAATGACTTTAGGGAAGTCAGTGTTAAGTACCCTAAGGCCCCTTTAAACACAGGCGCATGTCCACTCCAATCAGCAGGGGAACCATGCGCAGATCCCCCTGCTGATTGGAGCATTACGGAACAGATGTAAAAAATGAGCTGAATTAACCAGATCCATGTTAGGTCTATGGCGAGTTGGATGCACGTGGATGTCCACATTTGCATCCCATTACCTCTGATCTGTCCTATTCGTGTCCACAAAAACTGACCTAGGCAGACTTGGAGGTATGTAAAGGCATGTCCATTTACATCCAGCTGCCCATAGAGTTACATTGGGTTTCTTATCAGATCCACCTAAAAAACTGACAGCTGGATCTGATCGGACCACCTGTGTGAAAGGGGTCTTATAGTAATTATTTGCTAACAAACGATGTGGTATGTTGTAAGTATGGCTTAATTTAAACTAATTTATATATGTATTCTTTCAAAAGTCCCTGATTTATATATTTAATTAGCTGCCTTCACTTCTGCATTGTTCTCTGTAACTAGCTATACCCAACTATGCAGAAAACACCGGGTAAAGTGAACTGGGTGTTGCTGGGAACCAGCGGCAAGGGACCTGTAGGACATTTCCTTGGCACTGACATCAATTATTGCTAAGCTCTACTAACCACAATGTAAGAGGCAATATACCACAGACCATCAAATATGATCAGTAGTAACTACTTACCACCAACAAAATGGGGCACCACTAGCCACTAGCAGAAGAAGACAAAAAATTATTACTTCTGACCACCATGGTAGGAGAACACTTATCGATGACAAGCAACATAAGCAGCCCTTATTACTGGACACTAACAAAGGTGGCAATTATCACAGACCATGTATGGGAGATATTACCAGAGAAAGGGAACACTGAACACTAATGAAAGGGGGTACATACAGCTGACTCCAATGTAGGAGGGGACCTCACCACTGACCACCATTGTAAGGGGGCATGACACTGACTACTAACATACTAACTTCATCAATGACCACCAATGTAAGGGATAACTTTACCACTGATTACAAACATACAGTGTATTTTTTCCTACTGATCATTCATGATCATTAGTGTGCATACACCCATATTTCTAACCAATGCACTCTGTAAGGTGTACTGTACCTACGTTGCATACTTCTAACTGCTGTACTCATTAAGCTAACCACTGGATGTGCTATACACCACAGATACACCACAGTGTCATACTATACTACAGAGTCATTACAAGCATTAGTGGTGTCATACTACAATCTGTTCTGCTTTCTTACATTTTGCCTGGACTACGGGTCTTTTCACAGGTGTTCCAGGAAATCAGTGGATCTAATACTTAAATTAAATGAGCATTCCTATGATTATGACTCAACATCCAAAAAGGAAAACTAGCCAGAGACTCCTAACTAGAATCAGATGGGCATATTTTCAAGCACTCTAGGATACAAGAGTTCCTACTTCTATCCAAGAATAATTCTGTATCCAACAAAAGAAACAAGACAAATGTAAAGTTGTACTGGAACACTTAATTACCAATGCACTGTTTGCTGTCAGAGGTTGATTCATATCCTGTTCGGCAAGTACACATGTATGAACCCTCCAGATTGGAGCAGTCACCATTGGCACATAGTGATGTGTCATCTTGGCATTCATTGATGTCTACAAAAATAGAGCAAACGCAAATAAGTGGAGAAAGAAAAGGTAAAATTGTGCAGACTTGATGGAATTGCATTAACAGTGCAGCATAATACCGACAATACTCATTCTATCTGCATATTGAATCTGCTTAGAATTTACATATTTTCTGAGCCATTAATCATAGAAAATGAATAATGATGCCTATGTTTATTCACTTAACTGATGCGTAATAAAGTTTACATTTAGTGATTTCCAGTAAAGAATAACATGCATGAGACTTTAACAGCTGCTCTGAGTAGGTCTGTTCTTATAGTACTCTTATAATTCTTTTTTAAAGGGCTGAGCTAACATTCTGATGTTCTATTATTTTCTGTATATGTAGGAACATACTGTAGATACCCCTGTAGTTTCTGCCCACTTACAGAGCTTCTACAACAGCTCCATGTAACTTCTGCATATATTTAAAAGTGTATGCTCTTGAGACCTCTGCTTTTATTATGTGCTTACAAGTACAGGTTTTAAATAAGGTTCCCCTTGCTAGTTGTTAAAGCCTACTGTTTTGTACCCATCACTAAACTGCCCTTCATATGCCCCTCTTGCTATTTATAAGCCTATAATCTGGATAACTATTTTTTAGTGAGGCTTTTAATAACTGGCAAAACCATGCGCTTAAAAGAATGTAGCCAACCATGGAACAGTAATGCAGCCTGAATTTAGACGTGGAAGTTCCTACCGTAGTAAAAGAAGAGGCCCATGTTGTAACCCTTCATTTCTATTTTTTTTACAGAAAAGATCTATACCAACCCTAAACTCACACTGTTTTTAGAGCTATGGACTTCACACAATCCTATTGCTATCAATGTCTCTCCGATTACAGGCTTGGAAAGTGCTCTTGTGCCCAGGCTATGCACATTAAAATATTCAAATGTTCTTAAAAGGCAATTAAAGAGTTTTAAATTGACTCTGTCAAGAGTTGGGATGAGCTCAGGTTTGCCAAGATTTTGGTGCAACAGAAAGTAATAGAAAACAATAATTTCTGGTGCCTTTGAAGATGACCTTGCCCATGATGCATATAACTACAGAGGTAAATGAGGGCTTGTTTGAAAGTGCTTTTAGTGCTTGCCTAGGGTAATAAAAAACACAGAGACTGGCTCCATTGCGTAAAAAGATTTTTAATGAAAATGGATAAAAACACCTGAAATGATACTCACAAGAGTAGAGTTTTAGCATAACATGAAAAATTGTATGTGATAGACTTAGCCAGCCGGTTCTGATGAAGGAGGCGTGACCTCAGAAACGCGTCAACCAGGAAGGACTGATAGCCGGCTGACTAAGTCTATCACATACGATTTTCATGTCTGCTAAAACTCTACTTTTGTGAGTACCATTTCAGCTGTTTTTATCCTGTTTTATTAAAAAGTTTTTACGCGATGGAGGCGCTCTCTGTTTTTTGTATTTCAGCTTTGAGGTTTCCCTAAACCAAGTGAGAGCAGCCTCGAAAGTGTAACACATTACCATTGAAGATTTTCTCCTTTCCTTTCATCCCGGATACATGCTGCTGGCGCTTGTGTTAAGTTTTGCTTGCTTAGGGTAGTTAAATGCTTTAGTTAGCATAGTCTGAGCAAAGGTTAACTATTTCACTGCCACCGACGCATGCCATACCTTGGCAGCAGTGACAACATGTATACATAATCCCGACTACTGAGTTTGTATATATGTTCTTGGTTAACTGTGAACTTTTTTTTCTTTTTTTACAGATGTCTCATCACTTCCATGTGTGTGGTAACTCCTGGGTGCCCAAGATGTCCATGTCAGTGGGGAGGTTGGGGGGAGCCCAGCTAACATCAATGATCTCCCTTTGCTGTGATGAACCTGAAAGCGAACAGCTTCTGGGTTCAGGGCTGTCATTCTCCTGGGGAAGGAGCTATTGGAGTACAGTCTGTGAGGTCTGGGCATGTATGCTCCCACATACATTACCATATGTAAGCAAAAGTGCATTGGGTGCAATCACGTATGAAAACAACAATTGCGTCACATATTTTAGGTATTGCTGCGCATGCCGGATTGAGAGCAATAGGTCTAGGGCCATCATTCATGGTTAACACTGAACCAATAGGCTGTAAAGGCTATTAAAGCCTTGCCTATGCCTAAGATTAATTTGAATCTATTTTTGATAAACAGTTGTGCTAATATCATGTGGCTTAAAAAATTGCAACAGCCACCATTTTATTCTATAGGGCCTCTGCTTATAGAAAATATATAACGTGTTGGGGAGGTATAAATAATTTTCAGGCCCAAAGTGTGCATTTTAACTTGTGTGCTCTGGCAGTGAAAGGGTTAAGGATAATATCAGGTGTGTGACTCTGCAGGTAGCGGTAAATAGCCACTGGCAGAGTGGCTTAAACTTACCTCTATGGAAACACTCCCTTGCTGGCCCTGAATGCTGCTAAATATAGAACACTAATTATGGGAGTGACATCTCATGACCTCAGTTAGTGAGGAAGCGATTTAATAGGGACAGACAGGCAGTCTCTTAGCCATCCGGATGTTGACAATTTGTCACTATCAGCACAATCGCCCATCTGACATCAGCTTAAGTGTTAGGGATGGCTTTGTGAACAGAGGAATTAGAGAACCTCATAGCACTGACAAGATGCTAAAACAGTGGAGGATTTATGTTAAGGATGTTGGGTAGGGTAAAGTGTACTGGGGTAGGGCAAGGTGGCACTGCTGTGAGAAAGGAGTAGTAATAGAAATGTGAGAAGCTCTGAGCACCAAAGTAGAGAATGCAACATCAGGATATACCCCTAGCTTCAAGAGCCAGGAAGACACTACATTTCCCCCTGGAATTGAAAGACTTTACACATACTACTATCCATTCCTGTGTATGACAGCTCAACTATAACTTTTTTACATCACTGACAGACCTGAAAAATGTAATATTTATTTTGTAAATATGTGGTAAACCCTCACCAAATGCAGTAAAACTATTTTCTATACAAAATTATTATTATTATTAATAATATTTTAAGAAAACTTGACTTAAGAAATTATAGAACCAAAACCAGTTTGTAGCTAAAAGGGCTTATTGTGTTATCGTTATCTCTCTTTTGGCAAATGCTTAGATGTGGACATAGTAAATGTTCTAACCTTTCTAATTTACATACACGTACCATGAAAGCAAACTTACCTAAGCATCTGCCATTTAATCCTCTATACCCTTCAGGACAAGGTACACATGCATAAGATCCTGGGCTATTGACACATCTGTCATATGGACAAGTAGTGGGAATCAGACATTCATCGATATCTGTTAAAAAAAAGTCAAGCTGAATTATAATACTGTATTTAAAAGAACTAATTAAATGTTACCAGGCATTACTTTAGAAAGCTAAGAAAACTTAAATACTTGTTCCAACTGAAAAGATTGGAAAACGTACAACATTCAATAACATTTAGATGGCATTTATATTCAATGTAAATGCCATCTATTTAAAACATAGCCAAACAAGTCAACATCATAGTACATTCTATCACTTTTGCTGGGACTGTCCATATTCTACATTGCCATAAAGGATTATAACTAAGGAGAGCTATAGTTTTATTGAAATATGGGCATAATCATGGAGAATTGGACAGGTTCTGGAATGATCCTGATGGGCCTTAAAGTTACACCAATTAGAGAGTTGAAAATACTGCTAGATAGGCATTAGTGGCCAATAGAATAGCAGCTTAATGGTCTTGTGTCGGTGCCACAAGAACAAAATAAATACATTTTAGCTATGTACTGTGGCTAGGCCATATACTACAATAGTATTTATAGTTAATTTTATTGTACTATCTCTGCTAACTTTGCATGAAGGACATTAAATAGAATCTAGTATCTGTAAAACTTTATTGACAATTAACTGTGATCAAGTGAATGTAATTAACATTATCACTCTATTTTAAAGTGACACTCTAACTCATGAGTTAAATCTTAAACATGCATTCAAGTACCCTATTAACAAAATTGTATCTTATTTGTGTTTCACTCAGCTGTAGATCCTCAAATGATCTCTGAATTTGTGCTGACACTGTCCTCCCTTCTGGAGGGTATCTACTTTTGTTCCCCATGGTCCCTGTTTGTGTTCCAAAGTAGACACCACTCCAAACTCGCTCCCGTGATGGACTACAATCTCATATTTAGTTTACTAATTTGTATTGAGATTGTAGTCCATCACAGGGATGAGCTTGGGGAGTTGGCTACTTTGCAACAAACACTGGGACCAAAGGGAACAAAAGTAGCCACCCTCCAGAAGAAAGGACAGTGTCAGCTGAGTGATACACAAATAAGCTACATTTTTGTTAATAGTTAGGGTACTTGAATGCATATAACTCCTGAGTTTAGTGACACTTTAAGGAATAGAACTTTGTTTCATTGTATAGCTTTTCTGAATGGATTGCCACACACTCCCCATTGGCCTAGGTACTGATTGATTTTATATATATATATATATATATATATTTGTATGCTCTTTGATAACTGATTGGCTCTGAGGAAGGGGGAATCAGCCCCGAAACGCGTCAGCCTTCTGGTAGTCTTGTGATTTATGTGTGCCATTTACTGTTCATCGAAATGCGAGTAGGTACTTGTTAGAGTATGTGCATTCCATTTACTATTAAAAAACCTTTTTACACTAGGAGTGGACGCCGTCCCCTCTTTTCTTGTTTTGCAGTGTTTTCAGCAGCCTGGCAATTATGCACCAGTATTAAAAGATAATATAAAATAGAATTCTACAATGTTCCATTAAATGAAGGTGGGCAATCCTTTAAAAGCCATTTTTAATATTATAATCTAGGCAACAGTATTGATTCTAAATAAGGTTTATTATGCATATATTTAAACTGCTGATAAATGATTAACCTAGTAACTTTGCTATGCAAAATACATATAAAAATGTTCTAAAGAGCCTAAAGTAGTTGTGATCCCTGTGGCATATAGTAAACAAGTACTGAAACTTCACATGCAAAGTTCAGTCACAGTGACATTTGCCATTCGGCAGATCTGAGAATGTTGCAACTTGCAAGGATAATCTTCAGCTTCCAACAAGTTAGGTCAAGATTGCAATCATGAAGGAACCCTGAGATCTTACATTTCAAAGAGTAATTTTCAACTTATCTGCGGTACCTGTCATATGCTTATTTAGCATAGATCAATGAATAGGTGAAATGCATTCACTTCTTGTTTATCATTTATTTCAAGGTAGGCATAACAAATATTGTAAAAGTGAAAAAAGGAATGATAACACTTTTCTATAGCAAGCAGCTAGTACATACAAGCTAATAGGCGCCGCAATAGGTCACCAAGTGTACACTGAGTTTTCCTTTTACACTGAGAAAATAAGGCATCATTACAGCATTAAATTGTGAGCTGCAACATCTGAAATCATGCGCACGTGCTTTTCACTGGGAGGATCGATGGGTATTTGTTGGGCCTTCACAGTGGGACTAAGAGAAAACTGCAAATGTAGATGGCAGGTCATAGTTCTTCTTTGATGTTTTATGAGTTCAGCAGTTATTCTGAGTAATATCCCCACAGCTTCAATTCTATCAGTATGCACCTCATATTGGTATTGTTTCTGCATGAATTGCAAATGCAAAAAAAGCTAACAGATGTAATATAGCCCCTAACGTTCAACTGGAAGCTGGAGCGTGGGCTGATTAGCAAATCACAACATTTTTTCGTTAGTAAGTCATGTGTACACTTTCACAGTTGAGCCCATCATCACGAGCATCACGTGCAAATAGTAAATACTGTGAAGATAAACTTTGGATGTTCAAAAGGTTCTGTTGGCACATCACTATGCAACGGCATACATGCATTTTCTTTAGTAAATATGGCCCATGTTGTTTCAGTATGGGGGAACTAGCCTCTATCCATGCATCAGACCCCCCGCCCCCTCACCCCCCGGAATGCTTTTATTTTATTTATTCATAAAATGCAAGCCTTTCAAATCAATGAATAGATGTTCCACTTGAGAAGGTCAAAGTAGCAATGTTGCATGTATTTGTACGGCCAAAGCAGAAAGTGGTGACTAATTTCACAATATTCTACTTACCTTCACATTGCCCTCTCCTGTTCATGCGCAAGCCACTGTCACAGTATTCACATCGGAAAGAGCCGGCAGTGTTAATACAGAGGCCATCTGGACATACATCTGGTCTCAAACATTCATTTACATCTAAAGCCAATGAAAGTTATACATCATTAACATTGTATATATGTGCTATACAAACCGTACTGGAATTTAATGACCATATACTTTCATTTTTTGAGATGAAAAAATTCAAAATGTTGCATTGTTGCAATATGGCAACCTGGGGCATTCTATACAAAACACCCTCTAAAATGTTATTTCTCATTATTCTTTTAATAATATATATTTTTATTGTTTTTTTTAATCAATTTACAAAACGCAAAGTGAGTCAGGAGAATGATTAACCATTTATACCATGCAACTGCTAATTATCATTAAATTCCTATGTAGGTTGAAACACAGTTATTAACTGAAACAGAAACAGCTATGCAGGAGGCTTAAAATTGGGCGAGGAACAGCCAAACTCTGCTACTGAGGTGAGGTTGTGGAAGACAGTTTTATGAGACAGGTCCTACACCATGGCAAGACTGAGCACAGCAACAAGACACAAGGTAGTTATACTGCGAGCAGGTGCTCTGGAGTGATGAGTCAAAATCTGAAATATTTGGCTGTAGCAGGAGGCGGTTGGTTTGCTGAAGAGCGCTACAATATTGTGTGTCTGCAGGCAACAGTGAAGCATGGTGGAGGTTCCTTGGGTCTGGAACTGCATTTCTGCAAATGGAGTTGGAGATTTGGTCAGGATCAATGGTGTCCTCAATGCTGAGAAATACAAGCAGATACTTATCCATCATGCCATACCATCAAGGAGGCGTGTGATTGGCCCCAATTTATTCTGCAGCAGGGAAACGACCCCAAACATACAGCCAATGTCATTAAGAAGTGATGGTTTGGCCCCCACAGAGCCCTTATCTCAGCATCATCGAGTCTGATTCGATGTGGATTTCTCTTCTGTTTATTTACTTTCCATTTTGTTAATTGAAAAAATTAAACTATTAACACTTTTATTTCTAAAAGCTTTCTTATTTTACACCATTTTTTCACACCTGCCTAAAACGTTTGCACATTACTGTATATATATATATATATACTGTATATACTGTATGTACTATATATATATATATATATATACAGTATATACAGTATATACAGTATGTATATACAGTACTGTACATATAGTATATATGTTTCGTTTTCTGAAGTCTGATCCTACAGCAGCAGGAGGTAAGAGCATGTTGCAGATACAGATAAGGTTTCTTTGGCTTACTGGAAGTCTCAGCCTTTGCTAACAGTATATTCCAGTGCAATATAAGGGTGCTTTTGCTAACTATTCCTTGAATCCAGGATACATACCAGTGCAGTCAGTTCCCTGTTCATTGGCCATGTATCCTGCTTGACAAATACATAGAAAACTTCCATCTGTATTTTCACAGCGCCCCTGTGAGCAGAGACCGCGATTTTGTGAGCACTCATCGATATCTAAACAAAAGACATAGATTTCTATCAAATTAGATAAACACATCAAAACACTTTTATCATCGGCACATTTGGCAGTATCTCGTTTATTTGGGCTAATATGCTATGGGAAATGGTATTTAAAGTGAACCAATCAAGAGAGAAGAATACAGAGTTTGAGTCAATGACCCAGAAAGAAATATAAAGCATATAAAAAGTTACTGAAAAAAAATATAAAGAATATTAAAAGTTACTGAAAAGTCAAAAGTCTGCATACGTGTTCCAATGAAAAAGTATTGAAGCAAAGAGGATCAAAATAACAGCCAGAAAATTAGCATTTTCAGGAGAGTAGCATGATTTAACCTCCAAGTTTCTCATATGACAGATTTTTTTTTTTTATGCTCAAGGGTAGGTATATCTTTTCATGGTATTTTAATGGAAGTGCCATGATGTCATGAACTGTCGTGTCATGAACTGTAATGCCTACGAGATTTTCAAACATTGCAATTTCAAAAAGCTTAATTTACTACAGTGGTGGTCAATTTACAAAGGTCTCAAATGCATCCCCTGACATCAGCAAATTATTGCACAAAATACAGCCAAAACTACAGACATAATACATGAGATCAGGGAACATAAAAACAGTGCGCCTCCCTTGTGTAGAAGTTTTATCAGCGTTAGAAAAAATAACCAGAACTACAGGGCTTGAGCTCAGCAGCCTGGAGCAGGAGATCCTTCTGACTGCATGTCAGCCTGGGTTTACACATTTCTAGGTTTTGAGGAAGGGGGCATGGTCCCAGAAATGCGTAAACCCCGGCTGACATGTCATATTTTGCCGGCATCTGTCAGATGCTTCATTATGCGGCAGCAGTCCACCGCATGCGGTCGGGTCGGTATGCGTCATTTTTTAAAATGATTTCTTCTTTAAAATATATTTTCTTTTTTACTTTTTCCTATTTTTTAAATTATTTTTTAACTTTTTTTTCTATTCTGCTCGATACCTTGTAGGCATTTGGCTATTCACTTACTGCCATTCGGCCCCTATGAGAATAGGGGCGAATGGCAGCGAGTGAGCTGCCGGAGCTTTGGCTCAGCCGATCCAGATATTGGACTGGCTGAGTCGAGGTCCTTCTGCACTTCAGCTCAGCCGAACATCCAGAGCATGTTCGGCTGACCAAAGGCAGCCGATGTACGGCTGATTTTAGCCGATGTAAAGCTGAAATCAGCCGTACAAGGCTGAAGTGAATAGACGAACAGCGTATGGCTCACTTTACTTCTGCTCGGTTATTATCGGCTTCGGCTAGTTTTATCCAGTAATTACAGCAATTGTGCTATGACCAAAAAAGTTTAGTCAATTTACAAATTTGTGTACCTTTTTCCTACAGAAAAAAAAGGACATACAGCTCTCTACAGGGTCAGTATGAGGGCAGGGGGAATGCACATCCAGGGCTGTGTAATGTTCTTTTTCTGTTTCCTGCATCAACCATCACATTCATCCTTTTGAGGAGTGTGAGAAGCAGCAAAGGGGGTACATCACAAGAGGCACATTCCAGGATCACCAGATTACAGAAAAAAGAAAGATGTATTCACTAGTGAAGAACAGCAATGTCTGCATTAAATCTAAACTACTTAACAGATACATTATGCTACCTGTATGCTTATCAAGGTTTAATGTTCAATTTTACTAGACATACCTTTAACTGTTGTCTAGGTACACATTAACTGTAATGTTTGCATGTTAAACTTTACAATAATGAAATACAATACCATTTAGAAGATGCAGTGATTGTAGATAGGTCTTACCCACACATTTGGTCTGATTGTCATTACGCTTATACCCTTCATGACAGACACACAGGTATCCAATCGGTAGATTGACACAGAAGCCTTCCCCACAGATATCAGGATCCACTACACACTCGTTGACTTCTGCAAAATTAAACAACAAGGAAAGGTTAAAGCTGCATAATGAAATATAACCTCTGTAAAAATGCTTATGGTATTTCATGACTAAACACATTTATTCTTAGAGTTCAGCTTTTACATATTGGGGTTGATTTACTAAAGGCACATAGGCAAATAGGCTGTTTACTTGGCAATGGAATTTTCCATTTGCTTAGTGAAGCTCATTTGCAAGTTAAATACTTTTTTTAAATTATGGATGGCTTTTAATTGTATGAGATGCTTAGTTGTCACACATTTCTGTGCTGCATTTATATAAAACACAGCCAAACAGAACACATTTATTTGGCAGTCTAACTAAGATGACTCAACAATACACAAAAATGTAACACATGGATCATGATCAATAGGGTGTTATAGGCTTCCTACGGATTTCTTAACTACTCAGAACAAGCCAATGTCATCCAACATAGTCCTGTAAAATTATATGTAGCTGTGGCACCCATTGGAGCATTTGTCATAATCATTGCATGAGTTTGGATTTCAAGGGAAGAGAAATTAAATAAAAATGTGTTTTCAATAAAACCCTCCAACAAAAGGGTGTTGTACTTTAAGTAAATATAAATGTTTTAAGATGCTTGGACTGCTTTACTAAAGTGCACAGAAGATGATAATATCACTTCTAATTTAGGAAATGTAACTGTTAGTATGAGATATTGAAATCTTCAGTCGTTTGTTAAAATATTGTTTTAATATCTATATCTATATATTATTAAAAATTCAAAGATTTTTGATTTACAATTTTTACTTACCTGTTACCTGAGTTGGAGCAATAACTTGACTGGCACTTGCCTTTGAGACATCTGGAGCTATTTCGACAGGTACAGGAGGGGATGACTTCTCAACAACAACTGCAAAATAAGATTAAATATTATGGTACGGAAAACCAATGTTTATAATGGACAGTTATATAAAATAGACAAATATATATTGGTAAATGAAGACAGCCTTTTAGTTTGCACTAATTTGTAGAATGTTGGCCACACACAGTCACCTCTTGAAAATGTAAATTGCTGTGTCAATTTCTGTGTCACTAACCCAGAGCAGGCATGCATCAGTTGAAGTTAGAGGGAAGTCAAGTCTGAGAGGGTCAGAGGGTCTGCAATGCTCTCATGATAGGTTTGCTTTAAGTTTTCAAAAGCACAGTGAAAGAAAATGAAATACGTATACTAATACTTTACCTGTCAATGGATTTGTGCCAACTGCACAACTAGGCAGCGAGACTGCAGCATTGTAGCTTTTTATATTACCTACCTGATAACTGAACAATGAATCAGCAAAGTCTCAGTGTTGATTCAGGGGGTTATTTACAAAGCTTCCGGAGGCAACAATGTGAGAAAATGGGCCAAAGTGAAGTGAGCTGAACTCTGTTCGGCTATTCACTTCAGCCCTGTATGGCCGATTTCAGCTGTACATCAGCTAAAATAAGCCGTACATCGGCTGCCTTCAGCTGCCTTCGGTCGGCCGAACATGCTCTGCATGTTCAGCTGAGCCGAAATGTGCAGAAGGAGTTCGACTCAGCCAATCCAACATCTGGATCGACTGAGATGAAGCTCCAGCAGCTCACTCGTTGCCGTTCCCACCTATTCTCATAGGGGCCGAACGGCAACGAGTGAATAGCCAAATGCCGCCGACATTCGGCTTGGCTATTCTGCTCGCTACCTCCGAGGTAGCGAGCAGAATAGAAAAAAACATAGATAAATTTTACAAAATGTTTAAAAAACATTCAAATAAATGTAAAAAAAGTAGAAACGTAAAAAGTTAGGAAAATAATATATTTTTTAAAGAAACCAGACCCTTTACGTCTTGTAGCGTTGGTTGTGGGGGTGCCGGCAGGGGGGCTTATTCACATTTAATAAAGGGGCACCCAGATGTGGCCCCCCTTGTGAATGAGTAAGGGGTACTTGTACCCCTAC
>NW_017306368.1:1184344-1198957 GCF_000935625.1 Nanorana parkeri | reverse complement strand
ATATTATTTATATAAATGTAAAAAAATAGGAAAATTAAAAAAGTCAAGAAAATAATGTAAAAAAAATTTGAAGAAAAAAAAAAAAAAGAGGGGGGGGCCCCCTCCCAAACCCCTTTGGTCTGGTAGAAAAGTTAGGAGGAACCCCATTTAAAAAAAAGCGTGGGGTTACCCCCAAAATCATACCAGACCCTTTAGGTCTGGCAGGAATTTTAGAAGTTAAAATTAAAAAAATTAAAAAAAAGGAGGAACTCCACCCCCAAAATTGGGGGGAAAAAGACGTGGGGTCCCCCCTAAAATTCTAAACCAGACCCTTGATCCAAGCACAGGCCTGGCAGGGCAGGAAAGGGGGAGCAAGAGAGCGGTAATCCAGGGTCAATCACGACGTCCAGTGTTGTCCACGACGAACACTCAGCGAAATAAATGCACATTAACTGGACCGCACGCGATGAACTACCGCCACATAAAGTAAAATCTGACAGCTGCCGGCAAAATATAAACAATTGGGCGGAGCTAGCGGTGACAAAACCCTCAAGACAAGGAATCATATTAATTTCTATGGCCCCTGTTCACACCTGAGTGTTTTGTCGCAAGCAGAAAAAACACCTGCTGCTGGAAAAAGTACATGAGCTACAATACCTTTTGCCAGATTACAATGCTTTTTGCTGCCATAGACTACAATGAGAAACTTTGTGCAACAAAATGCACAACAAATTGTGCAAACACGCTTGAAACATGCTTTTCCAGGGGGTTCCAATTGAAGTCTATGGGACCAAAAGGCGCTGTAATCTGCCAAAAAGTAGCTCATGTACTTTTTTCAGTGACGGGCATTTTTCTGCTTGCGACAAAATGTTCAGATATGAACAGGGGCCAGAGAAATGAATAGGATTCCTTGTCTTGAGTGTTTTGTCGTGCTTACCAACAAAATAGCTAGATTTGAACAAAGTCTTAGCCACTGGCTTGCTTTTGACATTTTCTGCATGGAACCAACCTCCTCCAGTGTATTCATTTTTTCAGTCCTAAAGTATAGATGTTAAAGCAGATAGGTGACTTCATGCACAATCATTTGCAATCATGTTTTACCTGGATACTGAGGATGTAAGTTTATGGTTGAAATTCCAGGTGACAGCTGTGGTTGCCCGTGATCCACCGGCCGTTGACCATCTCCAGTTTGAATGTACTTAAAAGGACAAATAAAAATAATAAGTACAGCACAGAAGAGTATTGTAAAGACTTGTTGATGACTCTAATGCCCAGACTGTATTACGCATGGTAAAACACACATTTTACCATATGTCACAACCAAGTGTGAATTCTTAAAGGGAATCTAAACACAAGAACAAACATTCAATATATCACAGCTTACCAATCCTTACATGTGGTGGCTGCACTATTTAATCTTTCAGGCATTTTTCCTTTATTTTTATCTGGTGATCCAGCCAGTAAGACACTTCATATTCTAAGGTGAGAAGGCTTATTCATTGTTGTATATCTATAGAGGAGCAGAATTGTCACCCTAGGATAGGAATACAAAACACCTCCCCTTCTTCTCACTTCCATAACATGGGGATGGGGGGTTCTATAGTCCACAGAGAAAACTGTAAACAATTTTAACTAAGAGGGCAGCAGATGCAGAGTGCACAGAAAGTTATTCGCTCACCCGCTTTCTGGAGGATCAGCAGGATTTGTTTGCACTTTTCAAACAGATAAAACAAAATGTGTTCAATTGCATATTTAACAGATCAAAAGGGAAGAAATTAGAGCAACAGTTCACTATTAGGTTTAACATACACTTTAATCATAATACAATTGTTCATGGTCTTTAGGTCAAGCATGGAAAGACATAATGATAATTTACCTGCCTTCATATGGAACAAAGTTGCAGAGTTTTTACACCCTTATTAACTATGTAACTATACTGTATGTACATATATTTTACCACCCCCACTCATTTAGTGCCATCAGAATGACTCGCTGAGACATCTTTCACTTGATTGTCCATGGTATTAAACAATTTTACTATTATAATCTTGTTTACACACTCTGGTATTTATTTGCTGTAAAAAAAACAGTTAACATTATGTGAACTATTACTTAAATAATAAAACAGTTGAAACAGTTTATACAAAATAAATTTTAAGTGTGCGTGAGGACATTACCTGATCTGTTGTAGTAACATCTGTGAGTGAAAAAACAAAACGAAATAAAACAAACTTAGTAAACACACAACCTAAAGCAACTTAATAACGACAATACTAAATATGTAAGTATTTTATACTAGACTTCAAATTGCATTTTATTTTGCAAATGAAAAAAAAGCATTTTTTTTTTGTCCCACAGACTCGCTTCAGGATTTAGGGGGTTATTCACTAAAGAGCCAAAGGATCCAGCTATAGCTTTGGCTGATCCTTTGGGGGTGATTTACTAACCTAAACACACGCACGCACCAGGTGCGTGTGATTTTCACACAGCAAAACTTATTTATCAACCAAAAAGTCTCTAAAAGCATATTTCCACTAATGCCATATATGGAAAAATCATGCACATGATGCATGATTCACAGTTTAGACAAAAATGGTTAGCTCATGCATTTACATTCCTGCATTCATCAACGCAAGCAACACAACATAGAGCTAATTTACACCTTGCAATTCATGCAGGGCTTTGCACAACACACCTGCTGGGTGTGTACACACTACAAAGGTGTTTAGATTCCACCCATAGATCATGCTGGGAGGGAACACACTACAGAGGTGTATACATGTTCGTGGTGTGTTTATAAGGTTAGTAAATCAACCCCTTTGGCTCACTTCGGTCACCTCTGCCCTTCAGTTCAGTCGAACCAAAGGGCTGCTGTACGGGCTATTCACAATAGCCTGTACAGCAGCCCAAGGCAGCCGAGCAGCTCAGCCGAAGCGTGGAAAAAGGTTGGATAAAGCCGATCTCCTTGCAAATGGCAGCATGTTGTAATGACAGCTCAGCATCCCCAAATGACCTGGTGACACTGATCTGTCATTAAACAACAACTGGGCGGAGTCGGCCGTGACATCATAGCCGGCTCCGACCAGTTGCTTTTTTTGCCCGGGACCTGCTAGAAGACTTTGGCAGGTGCCAGCCAATAGTAAACAGTTGGGTGGAGCTAGCAGCGATATCACTGCTAGCTCCGCCCAATTGTCTATATTTTGCTGGCATCTGTCAGAATCTACATTATGCAGCGGGAGTTCGTTGCGTGCAGTCGGGTTGGCATGCGTCTTTTTTTTCATTGTTTTTATTTTTATATTTCACCGAGTCGTCATCGTGGGCAACATTATTCATTGGCCGGGCCCTGCTAGAAGACTCTGGCAGGTGCTGGCCAATAGGAAATAGTTGGGCAGAGCTAGCTCTCACCGCTTTATATTTTGCCGGCATCTGTCAGATGCTCCATTATGCGGTGGGAGTCCGTCACATTTTTTCTTTTTTTTTCTTTTATTTAAAGTACATATATTTTAACATTTTATTATTTTTAACATTTTTGTAATAATTTTTCAACATTTTTTTTTTCCTATTCCGCTCGCTACCTCAGAGGTACCAAGCAGAATAGCCGAGCTGAATGCCGGCAAGCGAGAATAGAATGAGGCGATCTGCAGCAAGAGAGCTGCCAGAGCTCCGGCTCAGCCAATCCAGATGTTGGATCGGCTGAGTCGAAGTCCTTCTGCACTTCAGCTCAGCTGAACATGCACAGCATGTTCGGCTGACCGAAGGCAGCCAATGTACAGCTGATTTTAGCCAATGTACGGCTGAAATCAGCCGTAGAAGGCTGAAGTGAATAGCCGAACAGCATTCGGCTCACTTCACTTAGGCTGGGTTATTCACTAGACTGTCTTCGGCAGCTTTCTGAATAACCCCCTAATATTTTTCACATTTTGGCTCAGTAGAGCTTTGGAAATAAATATTTGTACATATCTTCACTTACCATCTCTTCCATCTGGAGCATTTCTGTGTGAAACAGATAGAGCTTCTACAGGTTCTTCCCTTGTTATGACTGGTTGAAGCGTTGTCGTAACTGGAGGCTGTGCAGTATATGGTCTAACATGTGCTGGCCCTCGAAGCACAGGGACTGTGTAGCCCATTCCACCCGGACAGATTTCCTTGAAAGCAGCTTTAACAAGAGTATACAGTGTATCATTATGTACCAAGGATTTTTATGAGGCACTAAGAGTGGCACTTAATAATCACGGGTGTAATATACCATGCTAAACACTAGATGACACTACAAAATAGTGTATAATGTTATTTTATGATTTGTTGTTTGGGGTTCGGATAGAGCCCTCTTAGTTCATGTTAGATGTTGAGTAGATAATTTGATGGGTCACACATTTCTACTACACCCTCACTGTCTTTAGCTAGCAAGCACAAGAACTTGCTACAAAGAAAAGATAACAAAACTGTTGCAATTCTTAGAAAATTCATAGAAATACCACACAGCCAACCCATGGAGATGCTTGGACTTCTTTAAATCTGGTCTAAAAACAGGTTTTTACAGAACTCTTCAAGTTCACAAGTTCATTAACACAAGTCCATGATCCGAGGTACAAGTAGTGTAACGAGGCATGCAATTGCCAGTAACTAGAACGCTCATTCTGCCTGTTTTTTTTTTACTTTTGCAAGGGGTTTTATCAACATTTCCTTTTCACAGAAACTGTAATGTAAACTAAAAAGACCAGCTAAATAGTGTCTATAAATCACTGAGCAAACTGTATACAATAAGTAAAATATATTTCCCATACTTGCAGCAACCATTTTACAACAAGCACAATGTAACAAAAGGGTATATTTTTTCAGATCAAGCACATGCTATGAAAATATAAATATCACATAATGCATCATGCGGGATTGTTCTATTTT
The DNA here is from genome assembly GCF_000935625.1 of Nanorana parkeri. Classification (NCBI taxonomy): domain Eukaryota; kingdom Metazoa; phylum Chordata; class Amphibia; order Anura; family Dicroglossidae; genus Nanorana; species Nanorana parkeri. The sequence goes on along the minus strand of NW_017306368.1, from coordinate 1,194,076 downwards.
GACAAACACAGGAAAATAATTTTCATTTCAAATGAAACAAAATACATAGTTGAAGTAAACATAACTCAGTTTTTCATTAGTACGTACATTCTAGCACAAGTTCTACACATATCAATGCATACAAAAAAAGTAGAAAATACAGTAAGTACTTTCAACTGTTGAAAAGCATGTACAAAGCCCAAATTCCTAAGGGCCAACATTGTCATGCTGCCAAAAGTGAATTTGCACCCCCCATGGTCCTATAAACCCATTTCCCTCCTAAATAATAGTGAAAATACTGACCAAGATCTTGGCCATAAGAATTCATTTTTTCTGGACCGACTTATACATAAACACCAGGTCGGCTTTGTGCCTTGTGGGCAAGTGGGAAACAATGTGAGCCGTGTATTACAGCTAATCCACCTAGCCTGCTTGCCATCTGTAGAAACATTGAACATTGTTGAACTTTTTGAACATGTGCAAAGCTTTTGACACACACTCATGGCAGTATATGCCCTTTAGTTTTGGTGAGGACTTTCTAACCTGGATCCCCGCTCTCTATGCTCAACCAACTGTAACAATAAAATATGTGGACTTCAGTTCCAAACCCTTCCTATACTCCGGGAACCTGTCAGGGATGCTCCCATATGTTTTATTAATCTTGGCCTTGGAGCCACTAGCAGTTGTAATTCAGGTGAAACTGTCAATTCATGGCCTTGAAATCGTTGAAGCCCCTCACAACATAATGTTATATGCAGATGACATCTTGTTTAACATTATTTAACCCCATATAACCTTACCCAACTTATTTAAAAATGCTTGTGCACACTCAAGGTTAATGAAGGCAAATCCAAAGAACTAAGGGGTCTATTCACGAAGAAGCCGAAGGATCTAGCTGTAGCTTCGGCCGATCCTTGGGCTAGTTTCGGCCCCAGGGCTCCCTCGGTTCAGTAGAACCGAAGGGCTGCTGTATGGGCTATTCACTATAGCCCGTACAGCTCCCGAACTTGGCCGAGCGGCTCAGTCGAGCCGAACGCATATGCCTCGAATCGTTTGAGCCGCGTTGAAAGCCGAAGCTTTGAATTGGCCGGCCCACAGCCTGCTTCTGACAGCTGAGCGGAGCCAGCTGTGATCTGGCAGAGATCAGCGTCCCTGATTACCAGCTAACCAGGGACACTGATCTCCAGACAGCAAACTCTCCAGGGCGCTCCGGGAGTCTCCCCCTCCCGGCCGCCAAGGAGAGAAACATTGCTTTTTCTTTTTTTTTCTTATTCTGACACGGAGCCATGTCAGAATAGAAAAAAAATACAAATACATTTTTGGCCATAGGAATGCATTGCTGGATTCCTATTGGCTATTTCAATTTGCAATAGCCAATAGCAAAATAGCATTGCACCCGCCCTGCAGCGGGTACAATGCTAGTTTGCTATTGCAAATTGAAATAGCCAATAGGAATCTAGCAATGCATTCCTATGGCCAAATTATTATTTTTTCTATTCTGACACGGCTCCATGTCAGAATAAGAAAAAAAAAGAAAAAGCAGTGTTTCTCTCCTTGGTGGCCTGGAGCGGGACACTCCCGGAGCACCCGGGAAAGTTAGGCTTTTTTTTTTTTTCCATTTGACGGCAGCATAACCGCCGGCCAATAGAAAACTGTTGGGTCGGAGCTAGCTTTCATTGCTAGCTCCGCACAATCATTTTCTATTTTTATTTTTCTACTTTTTTAACTGTTTTTTTTCCCGCTCGGTCCCACAGAGAGACCAAGCAGAACAGCCGAGCCGAATGCCGCTCGGCGGCATTCGGCTATTCACTCACTGCTGTTCGGAGAATAGACCGAACAGCAGCGAGTAGCCTGCCCGAGGTTCAGCTCAGCCGATCCAGATGTTGGATCGGCTGAGTCGAACTCCTTCTGCACTTCGGGTCGCCGAACATGCTGAGCATGTTCGGCTGACCCGAAGCCACCCGATGTACGGCTGATTTCAGCCGATATAAGGTGAAACCCTAACCCTCCAACACGTCCCACTCCCACTACATTCTTCCAAAGAGTTTGTTTTGCTCTCAGATATATTTATTAATATCAGAAAGGGAAAGAGAAGCCATAGTAGGGCTATAATGTCATATTGGATCAAGAATTGCATCAAAAATTCAGTCCTTGCCATATATATGGAAATCCATTTTAATCAATTAACTAATAATCACTATTTGAATGGTGCCAGATTGTACAGACTGTATGCTGGGCCTCCTGTATATACTAAACTTGTCAAAAAGATCTATGAATTACAACCAAACTGGTTATTTTGGGAAACAACAGACACTTTCCTTTTAGTCCTTTTATCACAATAGGATTTATTATGATACAGTAGTTATGGAATACAGAAGCCAGCAACTCCGATCTAAAAGCCAGAACAAGGGAACGTATATTTCCACTGACGTCAATAAAGACATTAGGCACATTGGCTCCCTTGCTCCTTGAATTTGTCCAGATGTGCAGTACAGACACAATACTCCAATAATCACTCATTTAAATAAAACTTTATGTAGCTCAGAGCAGTGTTTCAGGAGCAAGTGCAGTGCACAGTCTCTAGGAATAATAAAGAAGGAATGTAAACTAAACACTTAAAACTAAACTCAAGGCTAACAGTTAAAAACACAGAAAAAAACATATATGTGAGCTTTTTTACCTGACAAATGATTTGTAATTCTGTCTATCCAGTTCTGAAATTTACACAGCTCTGCCAAACAGCGCAACTTTGTCTGGCAGGGCAGACGACATGATTTTCTCTGCTGCAGTTATGTTACACGTGCAGATCTGGTCCCTCCACCAGCCTGTGATTTGACAGTGATGGGTAGCAGCAAAATGATGAGCTAAACATTCTGTCACTCTACACTTTTCTCCTATCAGCATGTCCCTTGTTAGCACATGTTAGCACATGGGTATTGCAGCACAACTGACTGGCCCATAATGCTGCTTCTTCCTCTCCAGTCTGAGCTCTGTTGTACAGGGGCTGCAAGAGGCCGATACCAAGTCAAATTCAGGTACACTGCCTACATTTAAAAATAAATGTAATTAATCTGTATAATGAATACAGAGCTGTGGTAAATTTTGTATTTTAGAATTGGAGTTCAGCTTTATCATAACATTCTATTGTTCCAGAAAAAGTAAGCGTCTTTTGCAGAAATGTGACTCTTGCTCTGTATGCATAGCCTGATGTCTTCAGCTGACTTTTTAACAGACCACTTGTCAATAAGGATGGGCTGAGTGTTCGATTCGAACATGAGTTCGAATCAAACATCGGCAGTTCGAGTGCTCGCCGAGCGCCAAACTTTATGGCATGTTCCCGGTCTGCTCGACCGCGTACATTCCATAATGCAAAATGCCCACTAAAGCTCTGATTTGTTAAAGTCTTGCACCTGACCACAGGTCAGGTGAAAGACTTTGCCCAATCAGGGCTCAGCGGAGGAGGGGCCTGAAGGAGAAAGTTCTCTATCAGGTCCCCCCATGTGGGCGGGTGCAATAGCCAGCTTGCTATTGGCTATTGCATTTTACAATATCCAATAGCAGGCTGGGTATGGCTCCCAGCCTGCAGACGAAGTGGAGGCAGGGGGGCGGGGCAGAGGAGCCACGGCTGGACCGAAAAAGAGAAGCACACTTGCATTGAGTTCGAGTTCGTATTCGAACATTTCGGCTGTTCTAATGTTCGAATACGAACCGAACAGGGGGGTGTTCGGCTCATCCCTACTTGTCAATCACCAACAGACTTTGACCTTCTAATCAATTTAGAAATCTGTCTGACTAAATACAACAAGCTACTCAACATTGATGATTTCCAATTCAACTAACTAGGAAGAGCATACTGTATATGAAGTATTTGTTTATACTGTAGTTGCATTAAGCATAATGCTTGAGTACAGAAAGTTATAGTACTTATAACTTGTATGTTTAATTAATGTTATTCCAAGAAGAATGTCTAATGGAAATTCACTATATTAATTAAAATAAGAAACCAATTGAAGTTCCAATGTAACCAAAAGTGCTGTTTTAGATGGACACTTTAAGCCCTCATTCCCACGAGAAACAGTCGGCCCGTACAGATTCGTGCTGCGTGTGATTTGTACGCAGCAGCCTGTTCTTCCCTATGGGAGCACTCGGCCGTACGCTCACCCGAACTGCACGTACGTGCGGGTGACCATATTCGTATGCTCATAGGATGGATCCTGTCTGCGTGGAGCAAGGACACCCGCACGGACGTGCAGTTCGTGTGAGCGTATGGTGGCGTGCGGCAGCTTACTCCCATAGAGAAGAACAGGGTGCTGCGTACAAATCACACGCAGCATCTGTCCCTCCCGGGAGCGGCCCGATACGGCCATGCACGCAGCACCTATCTGTTCGGGCCTGCCGTTTCTCGTGTGAATGAGGGCAAAGGCTGAGCCACCCCAGACTTCTTGCAGGCCTTACAACATCCAGCAGCAAGATCATCCTACCTTAATTCCCAGCTCAATCAATGGTAACATGAATATAGGATCATCACCTAGCTTAAATATTCAACAAAAGGTGTTCTTTACAATCTAAGCAAAACTTGTTTTAAAGTTTTGCATAGATTTGCCGGGTCCAGTTGTCATTACAATGAGAGCTTAGCGGGACCAGCGGTGATATCAAAGCCGGCTCCACTAAGCTCTCATTGTAATGACAGAACAGCGTCCCCTGGTTACCTAGTAACCAGGGGACACTGTTCTGTCATTAGGATGAGAGCTTAGCAGAGCCGGTTTTGATATCACCGCTGGCCCCGCTAAGCTCTCATGACAGTTCAGCATCCCCTGGCCACTAGGTAACCAGAAGATGCTGAACTGTCATTACACACTGAGAACTCGGCGGAGTCAGCGTCCCCTGATTACTTGGTAACCAGGGGACGCTGATCTGTCTCTGCAAGTGGCCGGAGGCAGCCGTGAGATGACGGCTGGCTCGCCCCAGCAGTCAGTAGAAGGCTGTCGGCCGGCCAATGACTTCGGCTTTCACCTCGGCCAACTTCGGGAGCTGTACGGGCTATAGTGAATAGCCCATACAGCAGCACTTTGGTTCCACTAAACCAAAGGGCTCCCGTAACTGAAGCTAGCCGAAGGATCAGCCGAAGCTACTGCTAGATCCTTTGGCAGCTTTGTAAGTAACCCTCTAAATCTTTAGACCCCAGTCTAAAATCAGAAATCCATAACAGACCCTTATCTGAGATAGGGGTCTAAAACCCAATGCAAAAAAATCTCACCTTTTACAGGAGCCCCTGCCCCCTTTACATCAGAGTCCCCTTGCACATCAGGAGCCTGCCTGCACCATGGAAAGGCATGGCGTTGTGCAAAAATTTCAAGGCACCCCTAAGGGAGACAGAAGGCATTCCCGGGTGCCATGACACTTTGGATGAGAAAGGCTGGCATAGAAGCATAAAACTTACTCTGGGTACGCTGTGTTATCAGCATGAAATAGTGATATTGATGGACTAGAACACAATGGGTTGATTTACTAAGAAATAGAAAATATTCATCCAGCACATTGAATGTTCATGTACAGTAAATATGGTGTAATGCTCAGTCATGTGCAAGGAAATTTGCACATGATTCAAAGACTTGAGTGAACATTACTTCAACTTATTCACTAAACTAAACGATTCATTATTTTGCAAAGTCAATATACTTTGACTTTGCAAAATAGTAGATATGCACCAATAGGTGTCAGGTGCTGACTGCAAACTGGCTACAAGGTAAAACCTGATACTTCCTATTTTAAACAGCTTATTTTTCAACAATTTTTCTATCTAAGTTTTCCATTTAAGCCAGCAAAGTATCTGATACATAAAGTAAATGATTTACAAATAAATGAAATGAAATAAAAACACCAAAATATGCACTTTGGTGAAATCAATGATAGAGAGAAACACAAAAACAATTATGCCACAAGAAGTAATATTACTTTTCCTTCTTCCCTCCATTGAGAGAAGCCATTAATGTCTTATGCCTGTTTTAGGTTTTTGAAAATTATTTGCGAACCAATAAATTATTAGTAAAAATAGATATAAGGCCATTATAAACTGGTGATATTTATCTATCTATACACCCAAATTCATTTACCTTTATAGAAACAGCAAATGTGTAAAGAAGTTCCCAAAGCAGTTTTATAAACAGACAACATTGTCAAAACAGATATGTCCATGACAAAATCATCAGTTGTTTGACTTACCAGTTCCAAGTAGAGGGCACTTTTCACAGTTGGGTCCCCAGGCTTTGCCCACACTGCAACAGCAGAGCTGCCTAGTGAGCTGAACAGATAAAGGATGCATACACTGCTTTGTAGCGCTGACAAGCCGATAACATGGTCCCTTCTCCTCAGACACCAAAAGATTTTCAGCTGTGGAAATGAGGATTAAAGAATGTTAATGGGGAGATACATACTATATGTCCAGAACAGTCAAAATATTATTCTTATAGATAATGGGCAACAGCAGATTACCTACTAGCATGGTTCTTATACTTCCATGTTGCTTATACCAGACCATGGCTATACATACACTATATTACCAAAAGTATTGGGACACCCCTCCAAATCATTGGATTCAGGTGTTCCATGAACATTCCTCGAAATCCCCTCCCCCCCCCGGTTCACACCACAAAGTCTGCGTTCCAGAGTGTTCGGCCTCTAGAACGCACTGGGATTCAAGCCTGCTGGCTCCCTGCGTTCAGGGGTGAGAGGGGGCGTGTGGTTGTATTGAAGTCAATGGCACCGCAGCCACGCCCCCGCAGTGCGATCATCTGTTCCAGTCCAGTGCGATCTGCAAAAATAGTGCTTGCAGCATTTTTGCAGATCTCACTGTACCGGAACTCAGGCACTAATGTGCCTGTGTTCCGCGTGCGGGCGATCGCACTGCGGGCGTGGCTGCGGTGCCATTGACTTCAATGCACCGCCACACCCCACCCGCCCCTGAATGCAGGTGTTTTTTCGTTGGTAGATCTCATGGAGCTCGTCATTTAAAAAGTAGATCTCCAGACAAAAAAATTTGGGTGCCCCTGCTCTAAGCCAATCAGATGTCCTGCATTCATATCTGCTGACTAAGAACATGCTGAAGAAGAGAGCAGTGAGAAAACCACATTTGTCTGCTGCTGCTCCTTTATTCTCCAATCACTGGTGTAAGGAGGAGACGCAGCTGTGTTGTTTAGCTGCACAAGAAAAGCCAGGTTACCCGGCTGGCTGTGCTATGGGAACTTGTTGATTTCAGGATTGGATGAACAGAAACACAAATCCTTTGACAACTCCTATGTATGAATTTCAACTGTGTAGCTGTTTGTCTGAAGTTCAGCTTTAATGGTATGACACTAGCTGAAGACTTGGCAAGTTTGAGCGGTTTTTATTATGTTTTATTTAAAAAGATAAAAAAGATGGCAATAAAGAGTCTAAAATGATCAAACACAATTTATGGAACTCAAGAAAACAACGCAGCAGTCGAAATGCATATCTTATCTATCTACACCCCAGTTTTATTTGCTTCCTTAATTAAAGAACAACACAATTATTAAAAACCCTTTCAGTGGAGCTACTCACATACAGCAAGGGTTAAGCGCTCATTCTGGTCTAGGGAGAAAAATAACAAAGCTATAATAACCAGATCATCTGAGCCGGCTTGCTCTTAGACCGGTCCCTGGAGCCTCTCTCCCCCTCCTCTGCAGCAGTCTAAGATCCCGTAAATCATCACGCTCTACACACTGTATATAGGACATAAGGATGCCGAGGTACATTCCATCTCTGCAGCGGAGGAGAAGACAAGCTGGAGGGAGTGCTGTCACAGCCGGCCATCTCCGAGGATCGTGTGAGTATAACTGTTTTTCTCCTCCCTTGACCAAAACGAGCACTTAACACTTGCAGAGAAGGAGCAACAGATAACTAAACAGACTGTGATGGCTCGAGGATGAAATGTTATTATTTGGGACAGATGCTATAAATAGGCCCAATGCTCAATGTAAAACACTGTACTCGAGTTAACGCTATGTAGAAATATTTTTACAAACTCCTCTTTGCTCATTTATTGGCATCACACCAGCTGCTTGTTAGGGGGTAATATTTCACCCTTCCTGTCTGTGGTACATTTTTCTGATTGTAGAATGCGTGAAACAGCCTGGCAGCACGTTCCAGGAGTTCGGGAGAAGGCAAGGTGCCAGTTTCACTTCATGAGATAGCAAATAGATGCTGAGGACTGCCAGCCATAATGCATTATAAACTACACATTTCAGTTCCAGCTTATGGAAGTAAAAAATACTAAATAAACATGTCAAGGAGAATATTTTTTTTATAATACCAATAAAAAGAAAAGTATTGTTAATTTTTGAATTTACATGATACATAAAAATAAATTCCACACGAAGCAAGCCGATGTACGGCTGATTTCAGCCGATATACGGCTGAAATCAGCCGTACCAGCCTGAAGTGAATAGCCGAACAGTGTTCGGCTCACTTCACTTCTGATCGGTCATTCACTCGGCTGCCCTCGGCAGCTTTGTGAATAGACTCCTTTGTGTTGTTACAGCTTGTTCCTTTTTACATTAGAATTTGCTGTATTATAACATGCTGTATACAAAAACAGGCATTATGTTAGCATAATTTAAAGTTATCCTGTCATGACAGCTCCCGGAGCCTTAGTGAAAGACATCAGGGTAGAAAACAATTGTTTTGTATGTGCCCTGTTCACAGCATGCAGCAAAGCACATCCCCATCCCCATCTTGTGTTAAGATCTACTTTTCAAATGACAAGCTACATGAAATCTACCAACGAAAAAAAAACCCTCCCCCGCTCTCTCTTTCCTGGCTGTCTCTCCTCGCTCTCCTGGCTGTCTCTCCTTGATATCTCTACTGGCTGTCTCTCCTTGCTCATCCTCCTGGCTGTATCTCCTCTCTCCCCTGGCTGTCATTCCTCATTTTCTCTCCTGGCTGTCTCTCTTCACTCTTTGGCTGTCTCTCCTTGCTCTCTCCCCTGGCTGTCTTTCCTTGATCTCTCCCCTAGCTGTCTCTCCTCTCTTTCCTGGCTGTCTCTCCTTGCTCTCTCTCGTGAGTGTGTCTCTCCCCGTTCTCTCCCCTCGCGCTCTCTCCCCAGCTGTCTCTCCCCACTCTCTCTCCTGGCTCCCTTTGCTGTATTTTGCAACAGGCTGTGTAAACTAATATTCTTTGATGTAATACATAGCACTTCAACCACCAGTATCCACCAGAAAGGTGTCAGGGAGCTCGGCTCAGCAGACTCAGGCTAATAGGTAATCAGGTGTGCACAGCTAAATAAATATACCAAAATGGCATATAGGGGCCACCATTCACACCATGCGTGATCTACCAGCATCAGCTTTGAGAGCTACTGGTAGATCACGATCTACCTAATGGGCACCCCTGGTGTAAACAATCCCTAATGTGACTCTGCATTTATTATTCACCCAATAATGAGTGAGCTCAGTTAAAAAGAAAATATGTTTTTGCTAGCACATGATTGCCTAATTGGAGTGAACAAAGCTTCACCCAATTTACTAAGCTCAGTGAACATTCACTTTGCAAAGTTAACAGTCTTTATACCTTAAGTAAATCTACCCCATTGTGTCTTACAGGCCACATTCTGGATGACAGAAAATAAGCAACATTTATGCAAATGACTAGCATTTGAGGAGCAGATGGTAAATGTTATGAATATATATGGTAAAACACAGCTGTAGCTACTGGATCAGCAATTAATGTGCTATGATT
>NW_017306368.1:1182420-1184264 GCF_000935625.1 Nanorana parkeri | reverse complement strand
CAAATTGTACTTAATTAAGCACTAGCTTTTTTTAAATACAACAGATGTCTCGAACAGACACTTATGTGCAAGTGATATAAGCTACCTATGTTCTTAACCTATCAATCAAATGAAAATGAGCTTTGCTCTGCATAGTAAAAGTAGGCTGCTCTTCTACGACATAAATCCTCTGTATAGCATGCTGCATATATCTCTTAAAAATGTGGTATGCAGAGTAAATGTCTCCACTTCTCTCTGGGACAGGACAACATCATGTCTCTCTGAAATTTTATCTGTTGCAGCCAAGTAGAAAGCACTCAACAAGCCAAAATAAACAGTAATGATGGCTAAAAATTACCCTGTCTCGGGTTCATTATATATAGCAAAGTGGTATGCATGGGACACAAAATAGTGCCTTAAGTAGACAGAGAATATTACTCCTACACATGGTCTGAATATAGAAATGCCTCCAGACAACTCCATAGCAATGCTAAGAACATATGAACTTGAAAGGAGCCACATTTCATTATCCTTCTATGATTTACTTTCTATTTAGAAACCACTGATTTAAATAATATCTATCTATCTATCTATCTATCTATCTATCTATTGACTTAGTTTGTCTTTCTCATTTGATACATTTTCTCTTTGACAAATAATATTAAATTATGGTCAAAAATGTTGAATGGTTTGTGGAACGGTTAAAACCCTTGTCAAGTTTTGTTTGTGTCTGTGTCCTAGCTGGGGAGATTTACTGTCTCTTATTTGTCCAGTTACCGTTGTCACTTGGACAGAAAATGCCAGAAATACAAAATGTTACTGTTGCAACCAAAACAGACGGAGATAGGAGATTTTCCAATGGGGACACATGCTCAGCTGACAGCGTGCTAAGGTGGCCTTGAATTTCACTTAAGAGAGATTATTTCATTTTGCATTGGGACAGAAAATGAAGGGATAACGCCCCAACAGTATACCTCCTTAGCAGAACACAGACAGTTTTAGCCATTCCCTACCCTATCTAACAGTAAAAGAAAACATTTTGTCTATAGATGCATTTTAAGGCACATGAACGGCATTTTGTTTCTAAAGCACTGTGTATTATAAATGTAGAGACCCTGCCTTAAGCAGGAGTGCCCCTAGTGTAAATTTAGTGTTATTGCTTGACTGTAGTTAGCCTAAACGTACTGTAAATTAATAGTTTTGCTTTCCTCAGGTATTTCCTAAGCTTAGTGTTATAGTTTGCTTCTGCCTCCTTTTGGGGAGTATCCCTGGCAATGGGGTAAGAAGATACAACAATTCTGAGTCATAAATATTAATGTCTCGCTGGCCAAACACTAGGAGGTTTATTGCCAGTGCTGCATGCTGTGGGAAGATATAAATATGTAGGGAGAGCTTGCTAAAGCTCTCTTGCCTTAGGGGCTTGCTGCGACAGGAGAGGAGGCGGTGTTGCTGGAGCTGTGCTTTTTTTCATAGACCTGCTGCATGGGGAGGGTGTTCTATGATAGAAAAAGCTCCAAGCTGGGGGTCTAAAGTTTCCTGCAGGCCTGCTGGAGAGTACATCAAGGATAATTGGAGCAGGAAGGTGTTTGCCTGGATTAAAACACCAGGGGTGATGAGTTTATTGCTGAGGAGTGTAGGGAAGAGCTGGGTACAAGCTGCGGACTATTAAAGTGATATTAAACCCTAATTTTTTTTTCCTTTTTATAATTAAGAGTATCAGAGGTACTTTATTTCCCTTTTTTCCTTACACTTTTTATTTCCTTGATTTCTAGTTATCCCCAAATCGCTAGCCCCCCATGTATGGGTGTCTCCATCAGCTAGCCAGCTGCTGAGGAGCCTCACATGCATGCTTGCCCCTGGCTTTG